>NC_041380.1:58451564-58464605 GCF_002162155.2 Triticum dicoccoides | reverse complement strand
GCGTGGGGATCGCCGAGAAAAAGCTTGGCACGGGGGGGGGGCTAGAGGGATGGCCGGGGCGGCGGCGGACCGGCGATGGGGAGAGTTTTCGGGGCGGGCGGGGCGGCACTCCGCCGGCCGCGGGCGGCGGGGGGCTGCTGTTTGGCCGGTGGTGGCTGGCGGCTCAGGGGGGTGGAGGTTGAATATGAACCGTGGGCCCTTGATTTCGTATCCAACGGCTGCAAAATCGACTGAACAGAGATGAAAAAGTCAGTCGACCGACGTGTAGCCTCACCTTGATAGTGCGTTCAGTTTCGACAGCAAAATTCAGTTTCGACAGTTAAGTTCAGTTTCGGCAGTTAAGTTCAGTTTTGATAGTTAAATTCAGTTTCGACAGTTAAGTTCAGAGATGAGCGGCTGATGTATTTTACATCTAGCACTTTGTGGTTATGTATTTTGTGTCATGTATTGGAGATGCTATTAGAATTCCACTCAGGTTAACGTTGTTCGTTCTCTCTCTTGTCCTGCTTCAACCTCGGCGTCGTACAACTCACCGGAGCTGCTCCAACGACGAAACCCTCCATCATAGTGGAGCGGTACCTTGGGCTCCATCTCCAGACGCCTAAGATCTTCTTCCCCTCCTCCGACAGCCAAGTCAGCCGGAGCATCCTCACCGGCCAACCCAATCACGCTGAGATCGACATGGCTTCACCAAAGAGGTACTACACTTGTTGCATCTCTTTTTTACTCTACATGTTATATATATTGTCCACTGAGCACTCGTAGTAACGGGAAATACGATTATTTTATCCTACTATATGACAAGCAGTGAGGTACCAGGCAACTTAGCTATCTGTGATGGACTCTCTTGAACGCCGTCATTATTTATCTCTGCGCGTTTGAGCTGTGCATTTGTCGATGGGCCTAGGAGTTGAGCTAGTATGGCAGTGGCCTGGGTCCAAAGTAATAGAAGTAGCACAAAAACATTTTTAGTGTAGGATTTTCCTTGCTCAAGCCTGCCTACTAGAATCGCCAATGCTTGAAAGGAAAAGTGAATGAAAAACATCGGAATTGGAAAGTTTCCTATGGTACTACTTTTCATGAATTTGGTGCAAAGGAATGGAGCAAAGGAAAACTATAGGATTTGTTCCTTTAGTGTCTCCTTGAAAGAAAAACCGTAGGAATTCTAATTTCCACTTCTCCTCCTTTTCATATTCCTATTCATCAAGCACAAGACTAAGAGATAGTAGCATAATAGCATTATAACTGTACATTTTCTTGTGGTTTGACTTAATCTCACCATGCTTTTTTGCATCATGTGATCTTCCAATTGTTGTGAATCAAACACCCAGATTGGCAGAAATCCTGTGTTTTTAAATTCTCTGTTTTGCACGTGCATTCCTATCCTATTCCTGTCTATTTCCTATCCCTGCATTGTTAGAATCCTCAAATTCAAACAAGCCCTTACTCAATTACTTCTATTACAGATATGTGTCAAAGAAAACCTTGTGTGGTTTGTCCTGCTCCTACGGTGCTGTGTTCCACCCCAGCTCAGCTGCTCCAACGATGGAAGGGTTCACCACAGCAGGGATCTGCTCTCCAGACTGTCTTTCGCTGCCTCAGATCTTCTTCCCCGCCGCCGGCAGCCACGGCAACTGCATTACCATCATCAACTGAGCAGATGACCTTGAGGACTACACGAGTCCGCAAGAGAGGTCACACTCTTCCGTGTCTGCTTACGTTATGCATTGCTTAATATGATGACATGCTACATTATCGTCGTGTTCACCTATTAGACTCCGAGTCAGGTCTAAACTAATGCTGAAACTTGAGTTTTTAAATGGTTGTGGGGTACATATTGGGGTAGCAATCAATATTATCTTGTTTAATCTCCGGTGTCTACTATGAGTTTCATGTTGGGTGCAAATAAACATTAAAGGAGCCATTATCTGTATTTTTTAACTAAAGCTATTATCTGCCTACTATCATTGGTTTTGGGTCTATCCACATTTTGCTACCATCACTCTGGATTTGTGCATGCACTCCTTACATAATCTCACTATGTTTTATTCCTATGCATGCCAGTTATTGTACACAATGGAACTGATCATGTAGAGCAAAAGAGACGAGCCTTGCATGGCAATAAAATTTCATGCAGACGTCGTTCCATGGTGGTCGCAAAGGCAGCCCCCTCCACCCATTTCAGATCGTAATCAAGAGGAAGATAACTGTTCTGAGGGGGATTCAGAAGGAGAAGACCACTCCTATTTACCCCATGAGGTCTTCGCTCTAACTTGGCATGCTGATGTTGGTAATATCATGCATATGGTGCCTTGCATTGCTTACTGTATACATCAAAGATGTCATCTACTTAGTTTAGACATGCTTTGTGTCAATGCCATCTGTTTAGTTTCTTTATCATATATGTGAATCATGCAATGCCATCTTGTCTAGCCAGGCATCATATATGTGAATTTTGCAATGCCACCCTGGTTAGCCAGTCATCTTATATGTGAATTATATCATGCCATCATTTTTTATGTGTTAAATTTGTTAAGAATTTTAGTACATTCAATTACTCTTCCTGTGCATCAGCCATTCGGCACGGTCATGGAAAAATCTGGAGTGGAAACAAGGTCTACAGAGCAGACAATGCTATCTGACGAAGCGCATGTCTTGCTGGTTACCGATAGCTCCTTAGAGGAGGATTCAGAGACAGATGACCAGTCATATTTCCCCCCGAGGTGCATGCCCTAACTTGGCAGGGTTATGATGCTCATATCGTGCGTATGGTATCTTGCATTGCTATGTCATTTGCTTAGTTTAGACATGCTTTGTGTGAATGCCACCTGTTTAGTGTCTAATTACCATATATGTGAATTATGCAATGCCATCTTGTTGCAAGACAATATATATGTGAATTATGCAATGTTATCTTGTTGCAAGGCACTATGTATGTGAATTATGCAATGTCATGCTGTTTAGGCAAGCGTCATATATGTGAATTATATCATGCCGTCCTTTTTTGTATTTCTCATTGCTTTTGTCGACAATGTTTGTATATTCAACTGCTCTTCCTGTGCATCAGCCATTTGAATTGGTGATGGAGAAATCTGGAGTGAAAACAAGGTCTTCAGAGCAGCAATGCTACCTGCTGAAGCAGATATCTTGCTGGTTACAGATAGCTCTTCAGAGGAGGATTCAGAGGCAGATGACCAGTCCTATTATCCCCCTGAGGTGTATGCTCAAACTTGGCAGGGTTATATTACTCATATAATGCATATGTTGTATTGCAATGCTTAGTTTTTACATCATATACACAATATTGAATGCATCTCCTTAGTTGACACATCATATATGCGATTGCCCTCTGCTCACTTCCTTAGTATATAAATCATATATTTGAATTATGTCATGCCATGATGTTTACATGGACAGCATGTATCTGAATTATGGCATGCCAACCCATTTTCTAAAGACATAATATAGTTATATCATCTCATCCTGTTTACATAGTCATCATATTTTAAATTATGTCATTCTATTCGTGAATTATATCATGCCATCATGTTTCCATCGACGACATGTTTGTGATTTATGGCATGCCAACCACTTTAATAGACACATCATATAGTTATATCATGTCATCCTGTTTACATAGTCATCATATTTTGAAGTATGTCATTCTATCCTGTTTAGTTAGCCATCATACATGTGAAATTGTGTCATGCTATCCTGTTTAATTAGCCATCATATATGTGAAATTATGTCCTGCTATTCTGTTTGCTTAGACAACATAAATGTGAATTATTTCATGCCCTGTTTTCTTCCCTACTATCCATTGCACCTGTCTATCTTACAATGTCTGTACATTCAATTACTTTTCTTGTTTATCAGCCATTTCAATTGGAGGGAGTGATGGCAGTATCTGTGGGAGTAAAAACACAGTCTTCAGAAAAGATCGTGCTACTTGTCGGTGCAGATAGAACCACGATTGTACTTGCCCAAGAACTAGCCCCACCACACATAACCCACACTCATGCAGATTGTACCCCTACCCAGTTGGACAGAGAACTAGCTACACCCCTTCTAACCCCAACCCCAGCAGATAGACACCCAGTTCCCGTTGACACATCACCGTCTCCACCACAGAGCACCCAAACACGAGCATTTAGTAAGGCAACTGCAGTTCCCAAATCACGAGGACGACCACTCCGAACCCGAAGTCAACGCTTAAAGCAGAAGAAGAATTGTTCTCAGGTCAGGTTCCGTAGCTATGGTTCATACTACTTTGCTCTTGCATCACTGTATTTACTGATACCAACTAATTTCAAATTTGAAGGATGCAATTGAAACTCCAATGGCGCAACAGGTATGTTTTAAACCTGTTTCTTCAACTTGTTTGGCTGTTTGCCGTTGTAACTTGCTCTATGTTGATTTTAGTTTCAATTGAATAAACAATTATGTTCTCATGCCATGCACATTACAAGTGTTGTTATTGCTGTGTAGTTTCCCACACTTATATTCTGTCTATGCTGCTTTGTCTTAAATAGATATGATGCGAACTGTATCTATCTTGATTTGGCAACATAAACTAGAATAATATAGACCATACAGTGACCATACTACATAGATATATGCTTGTTTCATGTTGTTATCCTGTCCACCTTACTATTGAACTGGTTTACCAAAATGAGTTTCATATACTACATTGTAAACATGAGATGTGTTTGTTTGTTTCTCTTTTAGAACGCGGATAAAATATTGGAGAAGAGTACCCTGTTATGCAATGGTAAAGGAAGTAATGCAGATAAGGTTCAAGATAGTGAGACATCCCTGTTGGTCTCCAAGAAAGCTGATAAAACTATATTGAAGACACTGAGACTACCCCAAAGTCCTGTCTTGATGTAGTGTTCGAGTTACTGGCTACCACTGCTGGCACCAGCTCTTCGAACTCGTTGCCTGAATCAGTTTGGCTTCTTGAGTCTCAACTTCAAGTTGAAAGATATCGATCACATGTTATGCGACAGGAAGCCGAAGGACTGAGGAAGTCCCTGCAGAATTCAGATACATACTTTCTGGTGCAACATCAAGCGCTGGAGGACTTAAGCGCCAAACAAGAGAAAGTTAATAAGCTTGCTGAGCATCTTGCCAGCATTATGGGTATCCAGGATATTGTTTCTTGAGCTCTTCTGAAGTGGTTTCAGTTCTAGACTTGTTTTGCTGCGGCGTTTATATGCTGCTGTGTTCCCTATATTTGCACTGGTGGCAAACTTTGATGTAATATGTGTAATAGCCGTGAGGTACCAGTGGATGTAATATGTGTAATAGCCGTGATAGCCTAGTGTAAGTTGCTTGCTTATTTATTTCCTTGTTGTCTTGTTTATTTGTTTGCTTGTAGTCAGTGCAGTTCTTTTTCTGCGGTTTGCTAGTGGCTGCAATAACCTATTTTTTAAAACTAGGCCACAATAACCATGGGCTAATATTTACTATAGTGACAGTGGGCCTCCTACGGGCCGTAGAAATAGTGGGCCTTCTACGGGCCATATAAACAGTGGGCCTTCTACGGGCCGTAGAAACAGTGGGCCTTCTACGGGCCATAGAAACAATGTGCCTTCTACGGGCCGTAGAAACAATGGGCCTTCTACGGGCCGTATCACCAATGGGCCTTATACGGGCCGTATGATCGATTGGCCAAACATGGGCCAAACAGACCGCATTCTGGCCGTAAATGGGCTAGAGTTGGAATCATCCGTTCATGGGCCGACCATAACGGGCCATCGTTAATAGGCCGTATTTGATGACGCTATGAAAACGGCCGAACGTATTAACGGACCACAAACGGGCCGACTGTAACCACGGGCTGAATTTGGCCCACAAGCAGAAAATGATAGTAACGGGCCGTAAGTAAAAGAATGCTGGAAAATAGCCCAATAATAAATGGGCTCTGAGAAGGCCAAAAGATAACATGGGCTGGAAACGGCCCAACGGAATAACGGGCCGTTAATGGGTATAAAGTGATACACTATTCTTTACGGGCCAGTTTCACCACGGGCCGTTAATGGGTGTAAAGTGATACACTGTTCATTATGGGCCAGTTTCACCATGGGCCGTTAATAGGCCAAGAGTTACATAGGGCCTCATATGGGCCGAAGGACGTCATGGGCCATACATGGGCCAGAAGTGAAAACGGGCTAGAATCATATTGGATGGCCCAGATGACGCTACTGGGCCTAATTCGAATAGGGCATAACGGGCCTTGGGTTAGCGGACTGTAAATGGGCTATATGCGAACAGGCCGTTAACAGGCTTTCCATGGGCTAGCCCGCCACCTTTTGACCAAGTCAAACGGGCTGGCCTTTTCACAGGAATGGGCCTCTGTTGGGCCGTGCCACGTGTTGACGTATCATAGGCGCCTTCTGTCCAATGAGTGGATGACATCTGTCCCAGCGATGAGCCGACACGTGTTTCCTCCAGCCAATGATGATTTTACACGTGGAAAATCCCCATTGGTCGGGGCTGTTAACGGGTTATCGGATCCAAAACCTGACTCGATAGCTTAACGACATTCCGTTACGGTGGATGCCATGTGTCGGTTACCCTTGACGAAAGCACTTCTGTGATGCGCGATTTATCGTCATGGAAGTGGACACTTCCGTGATGATAATTTTGGTAATGTCATGGAACACTTCTACGACATCACATGTATGACTATCTTGATCCTGTCATAAATTTGTCATGGATGTACATGGATGACAGAAAATGGGACCTACTATGACAAACACATATCATCACGGAAGTGTATTTTTTTGTAGTGCATATCATGTGACAAATAAAAATATAGCTCCGAGTAAGGTATACCGATAGTTTTGAAGACGAAAGAGGGGATGCCTTCCGGGGCATCCCCAAGCTTAGGCGCTTGAGTCTTCCTTGAATATTACCTTGGGGTGCCTTGGGCATCCCCAAGCTTAGGGTCTTTCCACTCCTTATTCTCCTCATATCGATATCTCACCCAAAGCTTGAAAACTTCAATCACACAAAACTTAACGAAACTTCGTGAGATGAGTAAACCATTCACTTTGGTACTGTCAAAGACAAGGTTCATAACTGTTCTCACAAAATTCCTACTGTACCAAATCATTTCTACAATTTATATTGAGAAATATAAGCCATAGAAACTAGAAAGCAAGCAGACTATGCAATGAAAACAGAATCCGTCAGAAACAGAATAGTCTGTAATGATCTGAATAGAAACCATACTTTTACCACTACAAAAATTCTGAAATAAATTGGTGGACGTGAGGAATTTGTCTATTAATCTTCTGAAAAAAATAATCAACTCAATCGCACTCTTCTGTAAAAAATGACAGCTAATCTCATGAGCGCAAAGTTTCTGTTTTTTACAACAAGATCACATTAACTTTCACCCAAGTCTTCCCAAAGGTATTACTTGGCACTTTATTGAAAAAAATCTATAAAACATGATTACTACAGTAGCTTAATCATGTAAACACACAAAAACAGTAAGGGTAAATATTGGGTTGTCTCCCAACAAACGCTTTTCTTTAATGCCTTTTAGCTAGGCATGATGATTTCAATGATGCTCACATAAAAGATAAGAATTGACACATAAAGAGAGTATCATGAAGAGTATGCCTAGCACATTTAAATCTAACCCACTTCCTATGCCTAGGGATTTTGTGAGCATATAATTTATAGGAACAAGAATCAACTAGAATAGGATGAAAAAACAAGGATAACTTCAAAACTTTAAGCATATAGAGAGGAAACTTGATATTATTGCAACTCCTACAGACATGTATTCCTCACTCATAATAATTTTCAGTAGCATCATGAATGAGTTCAACAATATAACCATCACATAAAGCATTCTTTTCATGATCTACAAGCATAGAAGTTTTTCTACTCTCCACATAAGCAAAATTCTCCTCATTCGGAATATTGGGAGCAAACTTCTTCTAAATCCACTTTAGATGATAGTGTTATTCATACTCCAAAAGATGTAAGTGAAGTTCATGGAGCATTCTACAATTAATATAGACTAACCAATATCCAAGCTCAGAATATATAAGTGAAGCACACGAAGCATTCTATAAAACCATACTCAAAAGATTTAAGTGAAGCACAAAGAGCAATTCTATAAGATCATACTTAAAAGATATAAGTGAAGCACATGAAGTATTTTATAAATCAATAAAGGGCTATCTCATACTAGCATGGTTCTTAAAGTAAAAAACAAAAACACAAAGGACACAAATTATGTGAACAAAACAAAAACCGAGGTATACCGATAATTGTTGAAGAAGAAAGATAGGATGCCAACCGGGGCATCCCCAAGCTTAGATGCTTGAGTATCCTTGAAATATTTACTTGGGGTGCCTTGGGCATCCCCAAGCTTGAGCTCTTGCCCCTCTTCATTCTTATCATATTGATAGCTCCTCGATCTTCGAACACTTCATCCACACAAAACTTTAACAAAAGCTTTGTGAGATCTGTTAGTGTAATAAAGCAAATCACTACCTTTAGGTACTGTTGAAAAATTATTCCAATTTCATATTAGAACTATATCTACTGTATTCCAACTTCACCATGGTTCATACCCCCCGATACTACCCATAGATTCATCAAAATAAGCGAACAACTCATAGAAAACAGAATCTGTCAAAAAACAGGACAGTCTGTAGTAATCTGGAAGTTTAGTACACTTCTGTAACTCCAAAAATATCTAAAAAATATGAAAATTTAAAAAATTTATAGAGAAGTAATGTGCAAAAAGTTTCAGACCCATTTGACTTTCCAGTAAAAAATGTAAAATCACGTGCTACAGCCAAAGTTTCTGTTTTTGTACTGCACAAAGTAAACAAGCAATCTAATCATCCTAAAACCAAGGCTTGGCACATTATTTTTATAATACAATGGATATGTACAAGGGGATAATTATTTTTCAGAGAAGCTTACATGAAATTTTTTACATTGTTTCCATGAGCATGAACACAAGTGCTCAAGGTCGACCCTCATTTCTTTAATGCATAATCTTCCAATCACTTCTCTTATTGAAAAACTTTTTAGGCATGAGAGGCAAGTAAATTTTTTTTGTATTTTCATTCTTAATTTTTTGTAATGTTTCACCCACAACTAAACATAAACAAAAAGGAAAAAAAATACTTAGTGAAGAAAGCAAACAAGCACACACGAGAATATCAACCCCATGCTATAGCTCCCCGACAACGACGCTAGAAAAGAGCTTGATAATCCCCAAGTGCAGGGAATCATCGTAGCAATTCCCAAAGGTGGAAGTGATAAGTATGGAGTGTCGAAACCACAAGGAGCTAAAGGTAAGATCAATATTCTCTCAATTCCTATCTGCCACTGATACGACTCTACGTACACCAAACGTTTGCTTCCAACTAGAAACGAGAAATAAAACTACGTTGTGGGTATGAAGAGGATAGCTTTGCATGATATCAGAGAGCTAAAATATGAAAGTAGGTGCTGTTATCATAAAGTTAGGATATATTACTAATTATTATAAATAACGAGTGTGGAATAATGATGGGTCGGTGTGCGGAATTATCCTAGCCAATCGTTAGCAAGACCGGTAGTCGTCATTGCAATTTCGTATGAGGGAGATGCATAAGCTAACATACTTTCTCTTCTTGGATCATATGCACTTATGATTGGAACTCTAGAAAGCATCCGCAACTACTAAAGATCATTAAGGTAAAACCCAACCATAGCATTAAAGCATCAAGTCCCCTTTATCCCATACGCAACAACCCCCTTACTCGGGTTTATGCTTCTGTCACTCAAGCAACCCACTATAAGCGAATCATGAACGTATTGCAACACCCTATAGTGGGAATCCCTCACGCTTGCGCGACACGGAGGGCACAATAGGACAACACCAAAATAAAACATACAACTAATACCAATCTAGATCATCAATCAACCCAAAGACAAAGGATGTCTACTCAAAACATCATAGGATGGCAATACATCATTAGATCATAATATGTGGCATAAAGCACCATGTTCAAGTAGGGATTACAGCAGGGTGCGGGAGAGTGGACCGCGTAAAATAGATGATGATGATGGTGATGTTGATGAAGACGATCACTTCGGCGATGATTCCCCTCCCGATGGCACTCCGGTGCCACCGAGAGAGAGGAGGAGAGGTTCTACCGCTTGTGCTTTCTCGTGGCTATAGGGGCTTGCAGCATCGAATCTCCCGATCTAGGTTATTTTCTGGAGGTTTGGGCATTTATAGGAGAGGTTGGCGTCGAGAACAAGTCAGGGGGGCCCACGAGAAGTCCACGAGGCACAGGTGCGCGCCCCCACCCTCGTGGGTCCCATGGGACTCCCCTCCGGTAGATTTTTGTTCCAGTATTTTTTATATTTTCCAGAAAAATTCTCCGTTGATTTTCATCGCATTCCGAGAACTTTTATTTCTACACAAAAACAATATCACGGTAGTTCTGCTGAAAACAGCGTCAGTCCGGGTTAGTTCTAATCAAATCATACCAAAATCATATAAAACTATTGTAAACATGGCATGAATACTTCATAAATTATAGATGCGTTGGAGACGTATCACGAGGTGGCGCTGAAGGACGCCAGGGCCGCCCAGGATCGCGGCCGGTATCTGGAAGCTAAGCTGGAGGCCATGCGCAACGAGCGCGTGGCCGAGGCTCGAGACCGCAAGGCAGAGGTGGAGAAGATGAAGGCCTGAGAGGATGCTGTCAGAGGTCGCGACGCCGAGCTAGAGCAGTTGGCGAGGGCACAGGCCACGGAGCGCAGCTGCCTGGAGAAGCTGGAGAAGGAGATGAAGACCGAGAAGGCCGAGCTGGAAGCCAAGGTGAAGGTCCTGGCTGAGAACCACGTGGCCTTCAGATCCCTTGAAGAGAAGTCCCGCGTGGCGCTGTGGGCACTCTACGAGAAGGGCTTGGAGGAGCCACTGGCGACAAATGATGAGGGCCCCACCCAGCTGCTTCCTCATCTTGTCGCGGCGCTCGAAGATGTCATCGACGGGATTGGCCCCTTGGTGGAAGGGGAAGCACGTGCGCTCTCCTCTGCTGCACTGACGTGCGTCTTCAGCCACCTCCATCTTCGCAACCCCGACGCCGACCTTGACGAGCTGATCGAGCCCGTGGATGATGAGCGCTGCACCGCTGCCAAAGCCATGAAGAGCCACGTGGAGGCTTTGCTGAAGAAGTTTCGCGCCTTCGACCCTACACCCCTGACTAGCGGCGGCGCCGAACCTGCAACTCCGGCGGGCGGCGCTGGTGAGGGCAACGTCACCGCTGGAGGGGCACCCTTGGCAATTGATGGATGCGTCCAGGAATGACAAGATGGCTTGCCGGTGGCTCCTTTTCTTGCTTTGCTTCTGCAACATGAACCATGCCTCATGGAGGCGAACAGTATGTCTTGTAATACTTGTTTGAAATTTCGCGATTTTCTTTTCGTTTGCTTGATGTTCTGTGTCGGCAGGGCCCGACCCCACGCATACCTCAGCCACCATTGGGCCGTCCGGATCACCAGGACGGACCAAGGAGTGAGGGGCTACGTGGCCAGTTAGGCTCCTGAGTCGTGATGCTTAGGAGTCCCCCTTGACGCGCAAACAGCTTGCGGAAAGGAGGTGCGTGAGTAGCCTAGTGTTCTACACTGGCAGGGCCCGACCCCGCGCACACCTTAGAGCCCTTGGGCCGTCCGGATCACCAGGACGGACCAAGGAGTGAGGGGCTACGTGGCCAGTTAGGCTCCTGAGTCGCGATGCTCAGGAGTCCCCTGCTACCTCTTGAGCACTGCGTTGGCTTTCCCTTGAAGAGGAAATGGTGATGCAGCAAAGTAGCGTAAGTATTTCCCTCAGTTTTTGAGAACCAAGGTATCAATCTAGTAGGAGGCTACGCATGAGTCCCTTGCACCTGCACAAAACAAATAAATCCTCGCAACCAACGCGATAAGGGGTTGTCAATCCCTACACGGTCACTTACGAGAGTGAGATCTGATAGATATGATAAGATAATATTTTTGGTATTTTTATGATAAAGATGCAAAGTAAAATAAAAGGCAATGAAAATAACTAAGTATTGGAAGATTGATATGATGAAGATAGACCCGGGGGCCATAGGTTTCACTAGTGGCTTCTCTCAAGAGCATAGGTATTTTACGGTGGGTGAACAAATTACTGTTGAGCAATTGACAGAATTGAGCATAGTTATGAGAATATCTAGGTATGATCATGTATATAGGCATCACGTCCGAGACAAGTAGACCGACTCCTGCCTGCATATACTACTATTACTCCACACATCGACCGCTATCCAGCATGCATCTAGAGTATTAAGTTCATAAGAACAGAGTAATGCCTTAAGCAAGATGACATGATGTAGAGGGATAAATTCATGCAATATGATAAAACCCCATCTTGTTATACTCGATGGCAACAATAAAATACGTGCCTTGCTGCCCCTACTGTCACTGGGAAAGGACACCGCAAGATTGAACCCAAAGCTAAGCACTTCTCCCATTGCAAGAAAGATCAATCTAGTAGGCCAAACCAAACTGATAATTCGAAGAGACTTGCAAAGATAACCAATCATACATAAAAGAATTCAGAGAGGATTCAAATATTGTTCATAGATAAACTTGATCATAAACCCACAATTCATTGGTCTCAACAAACACACCCCAAAATAAGATTACATCGAATAGATCTCCATAAGAGAGGGGGAGAACTTTGTACTGAGATCCAAAAAGAGAGAAGAATCCATCTAGCTAATAACTATGGACCCGTATAGGTCTAAGGTAAACTACTCACACTTCATCAGAGAGGCCATGTTGATGTACAAGCCCTCTGTGATCGATGCCCCCTCTGGTGGAGCTCCGGAACAGGCCCCAAGATGGGATCTCGTGGATACAGAAAGTTACGGCGATGGAATTAGGGTTTTGGCTCCGTATCTGATCGTTTGGGGGTACGTAGGTATATATAGGAGGAAGAAGTACGTCGGTGGAGCAACAGGGGGCCACGAGGGTGGAGGGCGC
>NC_041380.1:58404834-58451395 GCF_002162155.2 Triticum dicoccoides | reverse complement strand
GCGCGCCCCCCTACCTCGTGGCCTCCCTGTTGGTTGCTTGACGTAGGGTCCAAGTCTCCTGGATCTTGTTCGTTCCAAAAATCATGTTCCCAAAGGTTTCATTCTGTTTGGACTCCGTTTGATATTCCTTTTCTTTGAAACCCTAAAATAGGCAAAGAACAACAATTCTGGGCTGGGCCTCCGATTAATAGGTTAGTCCCAAAAATAATATAAAAGTGTATAATAAAGCCCAATAATGTCCAGTAAATAATATAGCATGGAGCAATCAAAAATTATAGATACGTTGGAGACGTATCAAGCATCCCCAAGCTTAATTCCTGCTCGTCCTCGAGTAGGTAAATGATAAAAACAGAATTATTGATGCGAAATGCTACTAGGCATAATTTCAATGTAATTCTTCTTAATTGTGGCATGAATATTCAGATCCGAAAGATTCAAGATAAAAGTTTAATATTGACATAGAAATGATAATACTTCAAGCATACTAACTAAGCAATTATGTCTTCTCAAAATAACATGGCCAAAGAAAGTTCATCCCTACAAAATCATATAGTTTAGTCATGCTCCATTTTCGTCACACAAGAATGATCTCATCATGCACAACCCCGATGACAAGCCAAGCAATTGTTTCATACTTTAGTAATCTCAAACTTTATAAACCTTCACGCAATACATGAGCGTGAGCCATGGATATATCACTATGGGTGGAATAGAGTATAATGATGGGGGTTATGTGGAGAAGACAAAAAGAAGAAAGTCTCACATCAACGAGGCTAATCAATGAGCTATGAAGATGCTCATCGATTGATGTTAATGCAAGGAGTAGGGATTGCCATGCAACGGGTGCACTAGAGCTATAAATGTATGAAAGCTCAAAAAAAAGAAACTAGTGGGTGTGCGTCCAACTTGCTTGCTCACGAAGACCTAGGGCACTTGAGGAGGCCCATTGTTGGAATATACAAGCCAAGTTCTATAATGAAAAATTTCCACTAGTATATGAAAGTGACAAAACAAGAGACTCTCTATCATGAAGATCATGGTGCTACTTTCAAGCACAAGTGTGGAAAAAGGATAGTACCATTGTCCCTTTTTATTTCCTTTTTTGGGCCTTCATTTTTTTATTTGGCCTTTTTTTATTGGGACAATGCTCTATTAAATGATGATCATCACACTTCTATTTATTTACAACTCAATGATTACAACTCGATACTAGAACAAGGTATGACTCTATATGAATGCCTCCGGCGGTGTACCGAGATATGCAATGAATCAAGTGTGACATGTATGAAAAATTATGAACGGTGGCTTTGCCACAAATACGATGTCAACTACATGATCATGCAAAGCAATATGACAATGATGAACGTGTCATGATAAACGGGATGGTGGAAAGTTGCATGGCAATATATCTCGGAATGGCTATGGAAATGCCATAATAGGTAGGTATGGTGGCTGTTTTGAGGAAGATATAAGGAGGTTTATGTGTGAAAGAGCGTATCATATCACGGGGTTTGGATGCACCGGTGAAGTTTGCACCAACTCTCAATGTGAGAAAGGGCAATGCATGGTACCGAAGAGGCTAGCAATGATGGAAGGGTGAGAGTGCGTATAATCCATGGACTCAACATTAGTCATAAAGAACTCACACACTTATTGCAAAAATCTACAAGTCATCAAAAACCAAGCACTACGCGCACTCTCCTAGCGGGATAGATTCGTAGGAAAAGACCATCGCTCGTCCCCGACCGCCACTCATAAGGAGGACAATCAAAGAACACCTCATGTTTCAAATTTGTTACATGACATTTACCATACGTGCACGCTACGGGACTTGAAAACTTCAACACAAGTATTTCTCAATTTCACAACTACTCAACTAGCACAACTTTAATATCACTACCTCCATATCTCAAAACAATCATCAAGCATCCAACTTCTCTTAGTATTCAACACACTCATAAGAGAATTTTATTATTAATCTTGTATACCTAGCATATTAGGATTATTTAAGCAAATTACCATGCTATTTAAGACTCACAAAATAATCTAAGTGAAGAATGAGAGATCAATAGGTTCTATAAAACAAATCCACCACCGTGCTCTAAAAGATATAAGTGAAGTACTAGAGCAAAACTATATAACTCAAAAGATATAAGTGAATCACATAGAGTATTCTAATAATTTCTGAATCATGTGTGTTTCTCTCAAAAGGTGTGTACAGAAAAGATGATTGTGGTAAACTAAAAAGCAAATACTCAAATCATACAAGACGCTCCAAGAAAAACACATATCATGTGGTGAATAAAAATATAGCTCCAAGTAAAGTTACCGATAGAAGGAGACGAAAGAGGGGATGCCTTCTGGGGCATCCCCAAGATTTGGCTTTTAGGTGTCCTTAGATTATCTTGGGGGTGCCATGGGCATCCCCAAGCTTAGGTTCTTTACACTCCTTGTTCCATAATCCATCAAATCTTTACCCAAAACTTGAAAACTTCACAACACAAAACTTAAAGTAGAAAATCTCATGAGCTTCGTTAGCGAAAGAAAACAAAAGACCACTTCAAGGTACTGTAATGAAATCATTCTTTATTTATATTGGTGTTAAACCTACTGTATTCCAACTTTTATATGGTTTATAAACTATTTTACTAGCCATAGATTCATGAAAATAAGCAAACAACACACGAAAAACAGAATCTGTCAAAAACAGAACAGTCTGTAGTAATCTGTAGGTAGTGCAAGATCTGGAACCCCATTCTAAAATAAATTGCTAGACATGAGGAATTTATCTATTAATCATCTGAAAAAGAATTAACTAAATAGCACTTTCCAAATAAAAATGGCAGCAAGTCTCGTGAGCGCTAATGTTTCTGTTTTTTTACAGCAAGATTAACAGGACTTTCCCCAAGTCTTCCCAACGGTTCTACTTGGAACAAACACTAATTAAACACAAAAAACACAACCAAAACATAGGCTAGATAAATTATTTATTACTAAACAGGAGCAAAAAGCAAGGAATGAAAATAAAATTGGGTTGCCTCCCAACAAGCGCTATCGTTTAACGCCCCTAGCTAGGCATAAAAAGCAAGGATAGATCTAGGTATTGCCATCTTTGGTAGGCAATCCATAAGTGGATCTCATAATAGATTCATAAGGTAATTTAATTTTATTTCTAGGAAAGTGTTCCATGCCTTTCCTTAACGGAAATTGGAATCTAATATTTCCTTCCTTCATATCAATAATTGCACCAATCGTTCTAAGGAAAGGTCTACCAAGAATAATAGGACATGAAGGATTGCAATCTATGTCAAGAACGATAAAATCTACGGGCACATAATTCCTATTTGCAACAATAAGAACATCATTAATTCTTCCCATAGGTTTCTTAATAGTGGAATCCGCAAGGTGCAAGTTTAGAGAGCAATCATCAAAATCACGGAAACCTAACAAATCACACAAAGTCTTTGGAATCATGGAAACACTAGCACCCAAATGACACAAAGCATAGCATTCATGATCTTTAATTTTAATTTTAATAGTAGTTTCCCACTCATCATAAAGTTTTCTAGGGATAGAAACTTCCAACTCAAGTTTTTCTTCATAAGATTGCATCAAAGCATCAACGATATGTTTGGTAAAAGCTTTATTTTGGCTATAAGCATGAGGAGAATTTAGCATGGATTGCAACAAGGAAATACAATCTATCAAAGAGCAGATATTATAATTAAATTCCTTGAAATCCAAAATAGTAGGTTCATTAACATCTAGAGTTTTGATATCTTCAATCCCACTTTTATCAAATTTAGCATCAAGATCTAAAAACTCAGAATTTTTGGAACGCCTTCTAGGTAAAGGTGGATCATATTAAGTCCCATCATTATCAAGATTCATATTGCAAAACAAATATTTAATAGGGGACACATCAATAACTTTTAGATCTTCATCTTTATTATCATGGAAACTAGAAGAACACACTCTTATAAAGGAATCTTTCTTAGCATGCATCCTAGCGGTTCTTTATTTGCACTCATCAATGGAAATTCTCATGGATTTGAGAGACTCATTGATATCATGCTTAGGTGGAATAGATCTAAGTTTCAAAGAATCAACATCAAGAGAAATTCTATCAACGTTCCTAGCCAACTCATCAATCTTAAGCAATTTTTCTTCAATCAAAGCATTGAAATTCTTTTGCGAAGTAATAAATTATTTAATATTAGATTCAAAATCAGAGGGCATCTTATTATCATTGCCATAAGAATTGTTGTAGGAATTACCATAATTATTAGAGGAATTGCTAGGATAAGGCCTAGGATTAAAGTTTCCTCTATACGCGTTGTAACCAAAATTGTTCCTACCAACAAAATTCACATCCATAGATTAATTATTATTATCAATCAAAGTAGACAAAGGCGTATCATTAGGATCAGAAGAAACACTTTTATTAGCAAATAATTTCATAAGTTCATCCATCTTTCCACTCAAAACATTAATTTCTTCTATTGCATGCACTTTCTTATTAGTAGATCTTTCAGTGTGCCATTGAGAATAATTAACCATAATATTATCTAGGAGTTTAGTAGCTTCTCCTAAAGTGATTTCCATAAAAGTGCCTCCCGCGGCCGAATCTAAAAGATTTCTAGAAGCAAAATTCAATCCAGCATAAATTTTTTGTATAATCATCCACAAATTCAAACCATGAGTAGGGCAATTACGTATCATTAATTTCATCCTCTCCCAAGCTTGTGCAACATGTTCATGATCAAGTTGCTTAAAATTCATAATATCGTTTCTAAGAGAGATGATCTTAGCGGGAGGAAAATACTTAGAGATAAAAGCATCTTTGCACTTATTCCAAGAATCAATACTATTTTTAGGCAAAGACGAAAACCAAGCTTTAGCACGATCTCTAAGCGAAAAAGGAAATAGCTTCAATTTAACAATATCATTATCCACATCTTTCTTGTTTTGCATATCACACAAATCAACGAAGCTATTTAGATGAGTAGCGGCATCTTGACTAGGAAGGCTGAAAAACGAATCTTTCATGACAAGATTCAGCAAGGCAGCATTAATTTCGCAAGATTCAGCATCGGTAAGAGGAGCAATCGGAGTGCTAATAAAATCATTGTTGTTGGTATTGGTAAAGTCACACAATTTAGTGTTATCTTGAGCCATCATGACAAGCAAGCAATCCAACACACAAGCAAACAAGAAACGGGCAAAAAGAGGCAAACGGGAAAGAGAGGGAGGATAGAGAGAGAGAGGGCGAATAAAACGGTAAGGGTGAAGTGGGGGAGAGGAAAACGAGAGGCAAATGGCAAATAATGTAATGCGGGAGATAAGGGTTTGTCATGGGTACTTGGTATGTTTGACTTTTGCGTAGACCTCCCCGGCAACGACGCCAGAAATCCTTCTTGCTACCTCTTGAGCACTGCGTTGGTTTTCCCTTGAAGAGGAAAGGGTGATGCAGCAAAGTAGCATAAGTATTTCCCTCAGTTTTTGAGAACCAAGGTATCAATCCAGTAGGAGGCTACGCGCGAGTCCCTCTCAACTGCACAAAACAAATAAATCCTTGCAACCAACACTATAAGGGGTTGTCAATCCCTACACGGTCACTTACGAGAGTGAGATCTGATAGATATGATAAGATAATATTTTTGGTATTTTTATGATAAATATGCAAAGTAAAATAAAAGGCAATGAAAATAACTAAGTATTGGAAGATTAATATGATGAAGATAGACCCGGGGGCCATAGGTTTCACTAGTGGCTTCTCTCAAGAGCATAGGTATTTTACGGTGGGTGAACAAATTACTGTTGAGCAATTGACAAAATTGAGCATAGTTATGAGAATATCCAGGTATGATCATGTATATAGGCATCACGTCCATGACAAGTAGACCGACTCCTGCCTGCATCTACTACTATTACTCCACAGATCGACCGCTATCCAACATGCATCTAGAGTATTAAGTTCCTAAGAAGAGAGTAATGCCTTAAGCAAGATGACATGATGTAGAGGGATAAATTCATGCAATATGATAAAAAAAACCCATCTTGTTATCCTCGATGGCAACAATACAATACGTGCCTTGCTGCCCCCACTGTCACTGGGAAAGGACACCGCAAGATTGAACCCAAAGCTAAGCACTTCTCCCATTGCAAGAAAGATCAATCTAGTAGGCCAAACCAAACCGATAATTCGAAGAGACTTGCAAAGATAACCAATCATACATAAAAGAATTCAGAGATGATTCCAATATTGTTCATAGATAAAATTGATCATAAACCCACAATTCATCGGTCTCAACAAACACACCGCAAAAGAAGATTGCATCGAATAGATCTCCACAAGAGAGGGGGAGAACTTTGTATTGAGATCCAAAAAGAGAGAAGAAGCCATCTAGCTAATAACTATGGACCCGTAGGTCTGAGGTAAACTACTCACACTTCATCGGAGAGGCTATGGTGTTGATGTAGAAGCCCTCCGTGATCGATGCCCCCTCCAGCGGAGCTCCGGAACAGGCCCCAAGATGGGATCTCGTGGATACAGAAAGTTACGGCGGTGGAATTAGGGTTTTGGCTCTGTATCTAATCGTTTGGGGGTACGTAGGTATATATAGGAGGAAGAAGTACGTCGGTGGAGGAACAGGGGCCCACGAGGGTGGAGGGCGCGCCTGGGGGGTAGGCGCACCCCCCTACCTCATGGCCTCCCTGTTGGTTGCTTGACGTAGGGTCCAAGTCTCCTGGATCTTGTTCGTTCCAAAAATCACGTTCCCGAAGGTTTCATTCTGTTTGGACTCCGTTTGATATTCCTTTTCTTCGAAACCCTTAAATAGGCAAAAACAACAATTCTAGGCTGGGCCTCCGGTTAATAGGTTAGTCCCAAAAATAATATAAAAGTGTATAATAAAGCCCAATAATGTCCAAAACAGTAAATAATATAGCATGGAGCAATCAAAAATTATAGATACATTGGAGACGTATCATCCCCCTTGACGCACAAACAGCTTTCATACCTGTCCTTACCGAGGTCCCGCTCGAGAGTGGTGCGCGACGAACAGGTCCGAGAGACCTGGCAGGGCGGCATACGCTAGGGAAGGCCTGAGCATAGCCCCCGTACCCAACCCCCTCGCGCGACTCTCCTGAGGGGAAAGCGTTGCGGTGAGGCTGGACACTGAGTCGAGTGGCTCCCTGAGGTTGGTACGGCCATGGGGCCGCCCTCAGTTATTTATCACCAGCGCAGAGCATAGCGCTTCCGCACTTGCATGGGCATAGCCGCTCCTCGACCGTGTCGACTGCCAGCGCGGAGCATGGTGGTTCCGCTGGTGCGTGGGTGAGGGCTCCCTCTGAGTGGAGCCCCCGGGGCGTGTACAGCCCCGCCCTGACACGTGGCTTGCACGACAGGGCTAGACGAGGTGTGTCTGGACACCCGTGAGCCAGCGTGGGACTCACGGGGCCCTACCTCAAGGCGGGTTGCGCTTGGTCTTGATTCTTGATAGCTTCAGCGGTCCTGCGAGATGGTTAGGTAACCTACGCCGGGCGAATCTCCTGAGGCAATCACATGAGAAGGCCAAACACCAACGGCCCCCGGAGGTGACGTGAACGGGGCCGGCCCGCCAGATAGAGCTTGGCCGTTGAGTTTATCGACGCTGCAGGGACAGACCCAAGCACAGACGTCATGCCTAGACTTCTCATGTGAAGGATCCTGAAGAAAGACGACCGGCACGCGGCTCCTGTGGTGGCGAGGCACCGGGTCACGCTCCCTGGCACATCCGTCCTCAATTAGCTCATGCGAGGACAAGGCACCGAGGGCCATGGGAGGTGACGTACACGGGCAGGACCGCGAGCCAGAGCTCAGCCTCTTGGATTTGGCATCACTGTAGGGACGGACCCGAGCATAGATGCCGTGCCCATCCTTACTCATGAGGCGGTTGGGGGCGGGCCTGCAAGGGCATACGACGTTCATGGTATCGAAGTATCGTACAGGAAGGTGGCCATGATAGATAACTTATGCACGGGGACGAGCTAGTTCAGATAGATATAAAAATGATACATGCCACTTGGACGGACCCGAGCGGCCTAGGGATGATGCAGCCAGAGGGGCGCCCCCAGTAGAGCAAGCTAAAGGTACAGAAGGATACATGTCGCAGGGACAGACCCGTGCGACATGGGGATAATGCAGCCTGAAGGGCGCCCCCAACGGAATGAACTGGAAAGAATCACCTAATAACGCTGCCGGAGTGGTGTTGGAGTAGCTGCTGATGCGTGCCGAAGAGTCGCTCCTCACGAGCCACCAGGGCCCTAAGCCTCAGGAGGCTCTGAGGGCTCGGGTGGCTCCTTGAGGACGATCGCCATCTCCACCCGGACTGGGTGATGCCTGGCCTCCTGAGCCGCCAGGATGCTCCGAGGATGACGCTGGTAGGCGATAGCCACGTTCGGCAAGCCAAACGACATGCGAACATAGCTGTGAGCTGGACCCTCGCACTGTCCAACGCGCGAAGGCTAGAAGCGCTCCTGAGATGCGGCCATGTTGAGCCCTGGAATGTCAATGCAAACGCGTAGCCCGCTGTCCTCGCCAGGATGGGGAGCTGTGCCGGGTGGTGGGCGGTGGTCGCCGCGCATGGTCCTTGCTTCTTGAAGCTCCTGGGTAGCCTTGATGATGAACTCCTAAGCACCGGGCGCTTCTCGCCCAACGCTCTCATGAGGGAAGCGTACAGCAAAGCACGCCTCCACATGGTGCCTGAGCGCCTCCCTCATGATGTTGGCTAGGTCTGAGGCCCTTCAGAAGAGAGCCCCCGAGCCTCGCCCGAGGAGGGCGCCGGGCACGCCTTCCTATGTGAGGGAGGGAGGCTCCCTAGGTGCGGGCGCCGATCCTGAGGTGGCGCCGCTGAAGACGCCGCTCTCCTGAGGCCCGGTGCGGAGTAGTTGCTTTTTCTTCTTGGGGACGGCCTCAGGAGGGTACTGGACGCCCTCGCTGTCGGGGTCTTTGATTGCTGTGGCTTGGAAGGCGCGCTCCAGGGAGCACACCGCATCTCTTTCTTCGCAGGGGACTGTGATGATTCCGCCGCTTCCTGGCATCTTGAGAACACTGTAGCCATGGTGGGTCACTGCCATGAACTTGGCTAATGCTGGGTACCCAAGGATGGCGTTGTATGGCAGACGGATGTGGGCGACGTCCAAGTTGATGAGCTCGGTGTGGTAGTCATCGCGTTGGCCGAAGGTGACAGGGAGGCGGACCTACCCTATCGGGGTGGTGGAGCCGTCGGTCACTCCTGAGAAAGGCTTGGTAGGCTGTACCTGATCGTAGGGTACTTGAAGGCTGTCGAACATCTCGACGGATAGGACACTGAGCCCCGTGCCGCCGTCGATGAGGGTCTTGGTGACTTGGACATTGTTGATGACGGGTGAACAGAGCATCGGGAGGACGCCGGCGGTTGTCGCGCATAGCTGGTCCGCCGAGCTGAAGGTGATGGCGTACTTAGACCACCTCAGCGGGCGCGTGGCCTCGAGCCTGGGGAGGTCCGCGTTCACCTCACAAGCAAATTGCTTGAAGATGCGCTGGGAAGCCGGGGCCTGAGCACCGCCCAAGATGCAGGCGATAGCGCACGGCTCCTAGAAGCCCCCAGCCTCCTCGTCCTGATGATGGTCGTCGTTCCTTCTTGGTGGTGGCGGCAGCGGAGGGAGGCTAGGATTGCCCTGAGGACGGTCCTCGTGAGGCTGGTCACGCCAGGCGCCCTCACGAGGCTGCTCCTGCCAGTGGTCCTCACGAGGCCGGTCGCGCCACTCCTGGCGGGGGCCGCGGTTGTCCTAGCGTCCTCCAATTCATCCTCCTCCTCGGTCATAGCCCCGGTCGTTGCGCTCGGGGCGTCGACTGAAGCATCCATCTCGGATGGCCCTGAGCTCTTGACAATCATTGGTGATGTGGTTGTGTACG
Organism: Triticum dicoccoides; assembly: GCF_002162155.2. Classification (NCBI taxonomy): domain Eukaryota; kingdom Viridiplantae; phylum Streptophyta; class Magnoliopsida; order Poales; family Poaceae; genus Triticum; species Triticum dicoccoides. The sequence continues at coordinate 58,441,455 of NC_041380.1, read as the reverse complement.
TTGTGGAAGGCGCAGAACAGACGACTGCTTTTGGATGACTCGGGGTGGTCCCGGCCGCACTTCGTGTCCCGCTCCGCCGCGAGCACGGCTACTCCCTTACTCTTCACGTCCTTGACCTTGGCTTTCTTCTCTTCTGGGTCGGCAGCAGGGAGCTCGAGGAGGGAGAGATGCCCTTCCTCAACTCTTGCGCACTTGGTCGCCATGTCGAACATCTCCAGAGCTGTGCACAACTCCTCGTGGATGGCGAGCTCCTCCTTCATCTTCACGTCGCGGACACCATCGGCAAATGTTGAGATGATGGCCTCGTCCGTCACCTTGGGGATCTTGAGGCGAACGTTGTTGAAGCGCTAGATGTACTTCTGCAAGGTCTCTCCCGGCTGTTGCTTGATGCGGCACAGGTCACCCGCGGTCGGAGGGCGGTCGTGAGTGCCTTGGAAGTTGGCGATGAAGCGGTTGCGCATATCACCCCAAGAGGAGATTGATCCCGCGGGCAGGTTCAGGAGCCACGAGCGAGCGCCACCCTTGAGAGCCATGGGAAACCAGTTCGCCATGACTTTTTCATTTCCATTGGCCGCCTTGATGCTCAGCTCGTAGAGCTGCAGGAAATCCGTGGGGTCGGGGGTGCCATTGTGGCGCGGAGGCGGATCCGGCTTGAACTTGCATGGCCAAACGATGGTGCACATCTCGGGAGTGAAGGCTCGGCAACCTATTGTGGTCACCGGAGCCCGTCGTGGTGGAGGAGCCTGGTCTTGGTACCCACGCACCGCCACTGCAGCCGGCGCGCGGTCTTGATGTGGTGGTGCGGGTAGTGCAGGAGCGTTTTCCTGCGGCGGGGGAACTTCTTGCCATCTTATTTCTTCGTGCGCGGGCACGCGGCATGGCGGATCGCGTTGCGGGACTGCGTGTCTTGGGGCGAGGACGCCTTCTTGGTGGAGGGGCGGCCGAGGCGCTCCGTGAGCTATGTCTCCCGCGGCCGGAGGCGGGCAAGGCAGCGGGAGGGATGGTGCAGGAGAGCCCTCAGCGGTGCTACGAGCTCGATGATGCAGTCCAGCCAGTCCTCGTAGAGGTCGTCGACCGGGCAGTAACGCAGGAGCTCGCATGCCATGAGCAACACAGCCTGCGCATCGGTGGGCGTGCAGCGAGCGTGGGACTATGAGACGGCCGGAGTCAGCGATGGGGTGGCGGTGCGGCCGCCCCGCCGCACGGTGGGGTGTAGTGATGATGCTTGCTGCTTGTTTGCTGCCGGGCCGGTAGCGGCGTCGACAACAGGTGATGGAGAACGGCAGGAAGGTCTGCCAACGGGCACCGTCTGGGCGACGCGAGCGGCCAGGACGTCTTGGCGCTCGACGCAAGCTCGGCGAGCGTCTGACATGGACGTGGTGGAGTCATGGAACGTGGATCGACGGAAGGAAATCTTCAGCGCGCCCCTACCTGGCGTGCCAAATGTCGGATTTCGGGTTCCAGTAAAACTCTTGAGGTTCGAACACTGGGGTGCACACAAAGATCTCTCCCTTCCCTAGCTCACCCACTCCCCACGATCCCAAGGCTCAGCACATCGAACTCGACGAACAAAGGACACAGGGTTTATACTGGTTCGGGCCACCGATCTGGTGTAATACCCTACTTCAGTGTGGTGTGGTGGATTGCCTCTTAGGCTGAGGATGAATAAGTACAAGGGAAGAACAGCCTCCTGAGGAGAGGTGTTCTTGGGCTCGATGAGCTTGTGTGGTTGAGGATGGAATGGATCCGATCCAAGATTAGTTCCTCAATCTGTTCCCTCCTACTGTGGTGGCTAGTCCTATTTATAGAGGCTGTGGTCCTCTTCCCAAATGTAGGCGGGAAGGGATCCAACAACGGCCAAATTTGAAGGGAGATAACTAGTACAAGTTATCCTGACAAAAGGTGGTCTTCACCTGCTAAAGGCTCTGGTGGTGACGTCGTCCTGGGCTCCACGGCGACCTCCGTCCGGCCGTCCTACTGGTGTTGGTCTTGTTGCGCCGATATGAAAACCTTTGCCTGATGCCTCGAGACTCCTCGCCTGTGCCTGTCCCTTTAGCACCAAAGAGGAAACGAGGACACTGCGTGCGCTGGCGCCCGCCTGGCCTTGGTCGTCATGGTTTGCGTCACAGGAACCTCGAGAGGTGCCCCTCGCCTTGATCTCTCCACCCCTCGTGAGCCAGCCTAGTGAGGCCGCCCCCGAGGAGGTCTTGTGTCGTCCGCCTCGCGAGGGTCTTGAGTGTTTGCTTGTGAAGATGCGCTGTATACGGCCGCTGGTGGAGCCACGCCATGGGCCGCAAGAAGGCAAGTCTAGGGGGCACCGTTCCCAGGATGCCGACAACGATCCTAGCACCGAAGGTACGGAACCTCTGCGATCTGCACATGTTCAGCTCGGTGATGTCCCACGTACTCTAGATCTAGCTGAGTGTCAAGGAAGAGCTTCGTCAGCACGACGGCATGATGATGGTGATGATGAAGTTACCGATGCAAGGCTTTGCCTAAGCACTACAACGATATGACCAAGGTGGAAATCTGTGGAGGGGGCACCGCACATGGCTAAGAGATGAACTTATGTGTTCTAGGGTGCCCTCCTCCCCATGTATATAAAGGAGGGAGGGGGAGGCTGGTCGGCCCTCTCTAGGCGCGCCAAGGGGGGAGGAGTCCACCTCCAAGTAGGAGTAGGACTCCCCCTTTTCCTAGTCCCACTAGGAATAGAAGGAAGAGGGAGAAGGAAAAAAGGAAAGGGGGGCCGCCCCCCTCACCCAATTCGGATTGGGCTTGGGGGCGTGCCCCCTCCTAGGATGCCTTCTCTTCTCTCCCACTAAGGCCCATTAAGGCCCATATACTCCCCGAGGGGTTCCGGTAACCCCCCCGGTACTCCGGTAAATGCCCGAACTCACCCGGAACAATTCCGATGTCCAAACTAGCCTTCCAATATATCGATCTTTATGTCTCGGCCATTCCAAGACTCCTCGTCATGTCCGTGATCATATCCGGGACTCCGAACTACCTTCAGTACATCAAAACACGTAAACTCATAATACCGATCGTCACCAAACGTTAAGCGTGCGGACCCTACAGGTTCGAGAACTATGTATACTGATGACCCACAAGTATAGGGGATCTATCGTAGTCCTTTCGATAAGTAAGAGTGTCGAACCCAACGAGGAGCAGAAGGAAATGATAAGCGGTTTCCAGCAAGGTATTCTCTGCAAGTACTGAAATAGGTGGTAACAGATAGTTTTATGATAAGATAATTTGTAACGAGAAACAAGTAAAAAAAGTAAATAAGGTGCAGTAATGTGGCCCAATCCTTTTTGTAGCAAAGGACAAGCCTGGACAAACTCTTATATGATGTAAAGCACTCCCGAGGACACATGGGAATATCGTCAAGCTAGTTTTCATCATGTTCATATGATTCGCGTTCGGTACTTTGATAATTTGGTATGTGGGTGGACCGGTGCTTGGGTACTGCCCTTACTTGGACAAGCATCCCACTTATGATTAACCTCTATTGCAAGCACCCGCAACTACAACAAAAGTATTAAGGTAATCCTAACCATAGCATGAAACATATGGATCCAAATCAGCCCCTTACGAAGCAACGCATAAACTAGGGTTTAAGCTTGTGTCACTCTAGCAACCCATCATCTACTTATTACTTCCCAATGCCTTCCTCTAGGCCCAAATAATGGTGAAGTGTCATGTAGTCGACATTCACATAACATCACTAGAGGAGAGACAACATACATCTCATCAAAATATCAAACGAATACCAAATTCACATGACTACTAATAGCAAGACTTCTCACATGTCCTCAGGAACAAAAGTAACTACTCACAAAGCATAAACATGTTCATAATCAGAGGGGTATTAATATGCATATAGGATCTGAACATATGATCTTCCACCAATTAAACCAACTAGCATCAACTACAAGGAGTAATTAACACTACTAGCAACCTACTAGCACCAATCCCAGACTTAGAGACAAGAATTGGGTACAAGAGATGAACTAGGGTTTTGAGATGAGATGGTGCTGATGAAGATGTTGATGGCGATTGCCCTCTCCCGATGAGAGGAGTGTTGGTGATGACGATGGCGATGAATTCCCCCTCCGGGAGGGAAGTTTCCCCGGCAGAACAACTCCGCCAGAGCCCTAGATTGGTTCCGCCTCGTGGCGGTGGAGTTTCGTCCGAGAAGATGGCTTATGATTTTTTTTCCCATCGAAAGACTCCATATAGCAGAAGATGGCCACTGGAGGGCCACCAGGAGGGCCATGAGGTAGGGGGGCACGCCCAGGGGGTAGGGCGCACCCCCCACCCTCATGGGCAGGGTGTGGCCCCCCTGGTGAAGTTCTTGCTCTCAGTATTTTTATATATTTGGAAAACATCTTCCGTGAAGTTTTAGGACTTTTGGAGCTGTGCAGAATAGGTCTGTAATATTTGCTCCTTTTCCAGCCCAGAATCCCAGCTGCCGGCATTCTCCCTCTTTATGTAAACCTTGTAAAATAAGAGAGAATAGGCATAAGTATTGTGACATAATGTGTAATAACAGCCCATAATGCAATAAATATTGATATAAAAGCATGATGCAAAATGGACGTATCAACTCCCCCAAGCTTAGACCTCGCTTGTCCTCAAGCGAAAAGCCGAAATCGAAAAATATGTCCACATGTTTAGAGATAGAGGTGTCGATAAAAATAAAATACGGACATGGGGGCATCATGATCATTCTTAGAACAGCAACTCATATAATTCTTTGTCATGTAATCTCTAATGCTAGAGTAATAATTCAATCACAATATCAAGTATGAATCATAAACTTCATTGAAAACTAACAAACTACAATCTTAGTCATTGAAGCAATTGCAATTTATCATAACATAGGAAAGAGTCAATGTATAAGAGCTTTTCAGCAAGTCCACATACTCAACTATCATATAGTCTTTCACAATTGCTGACACTCACGCAATAATTATGGGTATGGAGTTTTAATCGGACACAGAGAAAGATAGGGGCTTATAGTTTTGCCTCCCAACGTTTTACCTCAAGGGTAATGTCAACAGTAATAGTTCATGAAAACTCACATCCAATTAGCCATATATACCATGATCTTTCCAACATATTGTGCTTGCCAAAGGATAAAGTGTAAAAAGGAAGGGTGAAAATCACCATGACTCTTATGCAATGTAGGAGATAAAAGTAAAAGATAGGCCCTTCGCAGAGGGAAGCAGAGGTTGTCATGCGCTTTTATGGTTGGATGCACAAAATCTTAATGCGAAAGAACGTCACTTTATATTGCCACTTGTGATATGGTAGGCATGCCGGTTATTTTTGTTAAAATAGGAGATCATTGTTATCATGGCTTATGTGATATGGGTGCTAGTGCTAGTGCAATACCTTATTCCTTATATAAAGAAGTTATGCATGATATTGCACGTGCTGAGATGGAAGATATTGTTGTCACAATAAAAAATGCAAATAGAGATACTATTTCACCAATGGGAATTGTTAGAGATGTTGAAGTCTTGTGTGGGAGGTTCATTAAGGACTTCCACCTGATTGGAACCCAAGGACATCAAAGGTATAAGAAGTTTCCTTGGTCACGCCGGATTTTATAGGAGGTTCATTAAGGACTTCTCAAAAATTTCTCAGCCTCTGACTAATTTATTGCAAAAAGATATACCATTTGTCTTTGATGATGAGTGTGTAGAAGCATTTGAAATACTTAAGAAAGCATTAGTCTCTGCACCTGTTGTTCAGCCACCTGATTGGAACCTACCCTTTGAAATTATGTGTGATGCTAGTGATTATGATGTAGGTGCTGTTCTAGGACAAAGAGTTGATAAGAAACTAAATGTTATTCAATATGCTAGTAAAACTCTAGACAATGCTCAAAGAAATTATGCTACTACTGAAAAAGAATTCTTAGCAGTTGTATTTGCTTGTGATAAGTTTAGACCTTATATTGTTGATTCTAAAGTAACTATTCACACTGATCACGCTGCTATTAAATATCTTATGGAAAAGAAAGATGCTAAACCTAGACTTATTAGATGAGTTCTCTTGCTACAAGAATTTGATTTGCATATTGTTGATAGAAAAGGAGCTGAGAACCCCGTTGCAGACAACTTGTCTAGGTTAGAAAATGTGCTTGATGACCCACTACCTATTGATGATAGCTTTCCTGATGAGCAATTAAATGTCATAAATGCTTGTCATACTGCTCCATGGTATGATGATTATGCTAATTACATTGTTGCTAAGTTTATACCACCTAGTTTCACATACCAGCAAAAGAAAAAGTTCTTCTATGATTTGAGGCATTACTTTTGGGATGACCCACATCTTTATAAAGAAGGAGTGGATGGTGTTATTAGACGTTGTGTACCTGAGCATGAACAGGAATAGATCCTACACAAGTGTCACTCCGAAGCTTATGGAGGACACCATGCTGGAGATAGAACTGCACATAAGGTACTGCAATCTGGTTTTTATTGGCCTACTCTCTTCAAGGATACCCGTAAGTTTGTCTTATCTTGTGACGAATGTCAAAGAATTGGTAATATTAGTAGACGTCAAGAAATGCCTATGAATTATTCACTTGTTATTGAACCATTTGATGTTTGGGGCTTTGACTATATGGGACCCTTTCCTTCCTCTAATGGATATACACATATTTTAGTTGTTGTTGATTACGTTACTAAGTGGGTAGAAGCTATTCCAACTAGTAGTGCTGATCATAACACTTCTATTAAAATGCTTAAAGAAGTTATTTTTTCCAAGATTTGGAGTCCCTAGATATTTAATGACTGATGGTGGTTCACATTTTATTCATGGTGCTTTACGTAAAATGCTTGCTAAATATGATGTTAATCATAGAATTGCATCTCCTTATCACCCTCAGTCTAGTGGTCAAGTAGAATTGAGTGATAGAGAACTCAAATTAATTTTGCAAAAGACTGTTAATAGGTCTAGAAAGAATTGGTCCAAGAAACTAGATGATGCATTATGGGCCTATAGGACTGCATATAAAAATCCTATGGGTATGTCTCCGTATAAAATGGTCTATGGAAAAGCATGTCACTTACCTCTCGAACTAGAACACAAGGCTTATTGGGCTATTAAAGAACTTAATTATGATTTTAAACTTGCCGATGAGAAGAGGTTATTTGATATTAGCTCACTTGATGAATGGAGAACCCAAGCCTGTGAAAATGCCAAGTTGTTTAAGGAAAAAGTTAAAAGATGGCATGACAAAAGGATACAAAAGCGTGAGTTTAATGTAGGTGATTATGTATTGCTTTACAACTCTCATTTAAGATTTTTTGCAGGAAAACTTCTCTCTAAATGGGAAGGTCCCTACATTATCGAGGAGGTCTACCGTTCCGGTGCCATAAAAATCAACAACTTCGAAGGCACAAATCCGAAGGTGGTGAACGGTCAAAGAATCAAACATTATATCTCAGGTAATCCCATAAATGTTGAAACCAATGTTATTGAAACCGTAACCCCGGAGGAATACATAAGGGACACTTTCCGGAACGTTTCAGACTCCGAAAAGGAATAGGTATGTGGTAAAGTAAGTAAACCGACTCCAAAACAGTTTTAAGGCAATATTTCTCCGTTTTGGAATATTAGAAAAATAGAAAAATAAGAAGCAGACCAGGAAGGACACGAGGCCTCCACGAGGGTGGAGGGTGCGCCCTACCCTACTAGGCGCGCCCCCTACCTTGTGGGCACCTCGTGTGCTCTTCGGACTCCGTTTTCGTACACGACACGTATTTTGGTCGGTAAAAATTCATTATATAATCTCACGGGAGTTTTGACTCCCGTATCACGCAAAAATCTCCTGTCTTTGTTTCGAGGTGTTTTCTGTCAGGGTTGTCAAGGCCAGGCACTATGTCATCTCCGTCTTCCTCAAACCATGAGGGCAATGATGCTTGGCTAGTGAAGATAGAGCTGAAGAGAGAAGAACCCATGGAGATCAACAAGAATGAAGGGATCAAGAAGGCCATGGAGGACCAAGTTCCGGCAACAGATGACACCCTTCAACTGGATCACAATCTTCTTACCCCAACAGAAATCGAAGCTTTCAAGATGATTGAGTTAGCTCGTATACAAAATAAGTATCTCACATGTGAAAATATTTTGTTGAAGGGGCATATCATCGCACTCAAGGGCATTATCCGCAAGTTAGAAGACCTCCTACGCTCAATGTGCGACTATCCATCATCGACATCCCCACCTTCTTCACCAACAAAGGAGACATAATAACATGGGTATGGGCACTCCACTTGGCAACTCCCAAGCTTGGGGGAGTGCCCCGGTATCGTATCACCATCACTTTTATCTTTACCGTTTTTCTTAGTTTGATCCTTTTGGTAATATCTTGATCTAGTAGAATAAAAGTTCTTAGTATGATCTAGTTGTGAGTTTGGCTTTATTATCCTTCTATGTAATCGAGGTCGTGAGCTATATAATAAAGATTAGTGTTGAGTCAAGGGCTTGATTATTTTGCCATGATCCTAAGTGAATAAAAGAAAAGGAGAAAGAAATAAAAAGAAACAAAGAGATCATGTGAGTCTTATGGAGTAATGAGCTCACATAGAAAGAGTATGATGAATAAAAGTTATTGAGGGTTGACAAACACAGTTTTGGTCATCGTTGCAATTAATTGGATGTAATAAAGAAAGAGAGGTCTTCACATATAAATATACTATCTTGGACATCTTTTATGATTGTGAGCACTCATTAAAATATGACATGCTAAAGAGTCGATATTGGACAAGGCAGACAACGTAATGGGTTATGTTTTCTTACATCTGAAATAAATTATATTGTCTTGGATCTTCCAACATGATGAGCTTGCTTTTCCCCCTCATGCTAGCCAAATTCATTACACTAAGTAGAGATACTACTTGTGCTTCCAAATACCCTTAAACCAGTCTTGCCATAAGAGTCCACCATATCTACCTATGGATTGAGTAAGATCCATCAAGTAAGTTGTCATCGGTGCAAGCAATAAAAATTGCTCTCTAAATATGTATGATTGATTGGTGTGGAGGAAATAAGCTTCATACGATCGTGTGATATGGAAGTAATGAAAGCGATAGACTGCATAATAAAGGTCCACATGTCTAGGTTTATCTTTATCATAGGATTTAGCAATTCTAGTAGTTTCATCACAGAAATAAATAACATGCCCATCAATATTATCAGACAAGAGATCTTTAACAATAGCAATATTAGGTTCAACTTTAACTTGCTCAGGAGGTGTATATGTTTCAATATTGCTTTTACGAACTACAATTGAAGCTTTAGCATGATCCTTTATCCTAACAGGGAAAGGTGGTTTCTCAACATAAGAAGTAGGAACAATAGGATCATTATAAGTGATAGTCTTTTCTTCAACTTTAATAGGTGCAGCTACTTTTACTTCTATGGGAGGATGATATTTAAACCACTTCTCCTTGGGGAGATCAACATAGGTAGCAAAAGATTCACAAAAAGAAGCTACTATCTCAGAGTCAAGTCCATATTTAGTGCTAAATTTATGAAAAATATCGGTATCCATAAAAGATTTAACACAATCAAAACTAGGTGTCATACCTGAGTCCTTACCATCGTCGAGGTCCCAATCTTCAGAGTTGCGTTTAATTCTTTCCAATAAATCCCATTTGAATTCAATAGTCTTCATCATAAAAGAGCCAGCACAAGAAGTATCAAGCATGGTGCGATTGTTACCAGAAAGCCGAGCATAAATTTTTTGAATAATCATTTCTCTTGAGAGCTCATGAATGGGGCATGCATATAACATTGATTTAAGCCTCCCCCAAGCTTGAGCGATGCTTTCTCCTTTGCGAGGCCAAAAATTATATATGTAATTGCGATCACGATGAACAAGGTGCATAGGATAAAACTTGTGATGAAATTCCAATTTCAATCGTTTGTAATTCCAAGACCTCATATCATCACATAACCTATACCATGTCGATGCATCTCCCCTCAAAGATAAAGGGAAGACCTTCTTCTTAGCAACATCTCCGAGTACACCTGCAAGCTTAAATAATCCACAAACTTCATCCACATATATCAGATGTTCATCAGGATGTTTTGTTCCATCTCCTAAAAAAGGATTAGCTAGCAGTTTTTCTATCATACCCGCAGGAACTTCAAAGCAAGCATTTTCATTTCCATTTTCATTTTCAGTATGTTCAGTAGGTTGAGGAGCAACTCTTTTCTCTACTGGTCGGGGTGAAGATACCCCGAACAAGCCCCTCGGAGGATCACTTTCCATAGTAACAAGTGACAATAAATTTCAGCACACTATATAAATTTTTCCTTACCAAATTCCACCTACCAAAGGCGCTTCACTCCCCGGCAACTGCGCCAGAAAAGAGTCTTGATGACCCACAAGTATAGGGGATCTATTGCAGTCCTTTCGATAAGTAAGAGTGTCGAACCCAACGAAGAGCAGAAGGAAATGATAAGCGGTTTCCAGCAAGGTATTCTCTGCAAGTACTGAAATAAGTGGTAACAGATAGTTTTATGATAAGATAATTTGTAATGAGCAACAAGTAACAAAAGTAAATAAGGTGCAGCAATGTGGCCCAATCCTTTTTGTAGCAAAGGAAAAGCCTGGACAAACTCTTATATGATGTAAAGCGCTCCCGAGGACACATGGGAATATCGTCAAGCTAGTTTTCATCACGTTCATATGATTCACGTTCGGTACTTTGATAATTTGGTATGTGGGTGGACCGGTGCTTGGGTACTGCCCTTACTTCAAAAAGCATCCCACTTATGATTAACCTCTATTGCAAGCATCCGCAACTACAACAAAAGTATTAAGTTAAACCTAACCATAGCATGAAACATATGGATCCAAATCAGCCCCTTACGAAGGAATGCATAAACTAGGGTTTAAGCTTTTGTCACTCTAGCAACCCATCATCTACTTATTACTTCCGAATGCCTTCCTCTAGGCCCAAATAATGGTGAAGTGTCACGTAGTCGATGTTCACATAACACCACTAGAGGAGAGACAACATACATCTCATCAAAATATCGAACGAAAACCAAATTCACATGACTACTAATAGCAAGACTTCTCCCATGTCCTCAGGAACAAAAGTAACTACTCACAAAGCATAAACATGTTCATAATCAGAGGGGTATTAATATGCATATAGGATCTGAACATATGATCTTCCACCAATGAAACCAACTAGCATCAACTACAAGGAGTAATTAACACTACTAGCAACCTACTAGCACCAATCTCGGACTTAGAGACAAGAATTGGGTACAAGAGATGAACTAGGGTTTTGAGATGTGATGGTGCTGATGAAGATGTTGATGGAGATTGCCCTCTCCTGATGAGAGGAGCGTTGGTGATGACGATGATTTCCCCCTCCGGGAGGGAAGTTTCCCTAGCAGAACAGCTCCGCTAGAGCCCTAGATTGGTTCCGCCAAGGTTCCGCCTCGTGGCGGCAGAGTTTCGTCCGAGAAGATGGCTTATGATTTTTTCCCATCGAAAGACTCCATATAGCAGAAGATGGCCACCGGAGGGCCACTAGGGGGCCCACAAAGTAGGGGGTGCGCCCAGGGGGTAGGGCGCGCCCCCCACCCTCGTGGGCAGGGTGTGGCCCCCTGGTGAAGTTCTTGCTCTCAGTATTTTTTATATATTTGGAAAACATCTTCCGTGAAGTTTCAGGACTTTTGGAGCTGTGCAGAATAGGTCTCTAATATTTGCTCCTTTTCCGACCCAGAATCCCAGCTGCCGGCATTCTCCCTCTTTATGTAAACCTTGTAAAATAAGAGAGAATATGCATAAGTATTGTGACATAATGTGTAATAACACCCATAATGCAATAAATATTGATATAAAAGCATGATGCAAAATGGACGTATCATAGACATGACCGAGACTCGTCTCCAGTTAATAACCAATAGCGTAACCTGGATGCTCATATTGGTTCCTACATATTCTACGAAGATCTTTATCGGTCAAACCGCTTAACAACATACGGTGTTCCCTTTGTCATCGGTATGTTACTTTGCCCGAGATTCGATCGTCGGTATCTCAATACCTAGTTCAATCTCGTTATCGGCAAGTCTCTTTACTCGTTCCATAATGCAACATCCCGTAACTAACTCATTAGTCACATTGCTTGCAAGGCTTATAGTGATGTGCATTACCGAGAGGGCCCAGAGATACCTCTCCGATACACGGAGTGACAAATCCTAATCTTGATCTATGCCAACTCAACCAACACCATCGAAGATACCTGTAGAGCATCTTTATAGTCACCCAGTTATGTTGTGACGTTTGATAGCACACTAAGTGTTCCTCCGGTATTTGGGAGTTGCATAATCTCATAGTCATAGGAACATGCACTGGTACAACGATGTGCTAAACAAACAGTTTTTAACCCCTTTCTGCGACAACACTTGGAACCGTCACCAAGTGAGTATGGGCGATAGGGGGATCCTTCCCACACGACCCAAAAATCGTCGGGGATAGGCCCTCCTGGGACCCAGGCTGGGGCCGTGTGCGATCAGGCGAGGCATCGAAACCCAATCATTTCCATAGGTATGTACATCCCACACGATGAATCCTAGAAATCCTTTCCGTAGGTATGCACATCCCACACATTGAATCCCAGAAATCATTTCCGTAGGTATGTCATCCCACACGGTGAATCCCAAAAATCATTTCCGTAGGTATGTACATCCCACACGGTGAATCCCAAAAAATCATTTCCGTAGGTATGTACATCCCACACAGTTCTTTGTGTGGAAATGTTTGTGCAAGGTGGCCTAACGCAAACAGTTCGCTGCCAGAAGCCGTGTGTGATTGTTAGTTGATCGAACACGCCTACTTTCTAGAAACTGTGCGGGTTGTTTGAGTTCATCACCCACGGTGCTGTCTGAGTAACCGTTTGCAATAGAAAACCCCAATAAGTAGGGTAATTAGCTTAGTATTGATAATCCATGTACTAATCAAACTGATATTTCTTATAAAACACGCTAGATATTTCATATCCATATAAAAGCAACCAAAATTTCATAATCAAATTACATCATATAGCTTCGGCACTAAGTTACGCCATTACACAACATCACCAAGTTTCACATGCAGCATCAAAAACCTTTGGAAAGTAGCATCATACATGGTAAATAGACAGATGAATCTCATCTGAGAAACTACAGAAGCGGAAGGCAAATATTGAGCCTTCAGTGATGTTGAATGTCCTTGCTACTTTAGGCCAGTGGCTATGGATAATTGCCCGCCCAACCTTTGTCCTCTTCAGCAAGACTTCAATATTGTACCGTGGGTGTTGAATGAATACCTTCCTCACCTCTTGACCATGCAGGTGGTTTGAGAGGTAATCATCGGTGAACTGCTTTGAAAAGTACTGAAAACAAAGCTATGCATAAATCGCTATTGTAAATTTTGAAATGGCGCAAGGGGTAAAAACAAGGTAAAAGAGTTGGTACCATCCTATAGTTGACTGATGTCTTCTTCACTGTGCAAACAAAGATCTTGCTATTATTCGTCACAAGTTTCTTCATCCTAACAATCTTACTGAGTTTCTTGACTTGACTGATATTCATGGACATCTCATTTCCCCATATGCAAAATGGGTCGAACAGTGGGTCTAAGCCTATGACAGCAGGACCTACATGTGCAAGACCAAATTGTAAGAAACCTAAATATTAGAATGATTCCTGCAACTACACAATAATGTGCTATTAGCCAAAGGACCCTGCTTGAACAAACCTTGATGGTAAACCACAATGTCTCCCATTGTTTCACTACAACACACATAAGGAAGATCTTGATCAGGTTAACTAAGACTATTAGTAGAATATGTATTGAGTACAGCCAAATTGCAGAACTAAACCAAACAGTTAAATGGACAGCAAACCAAATGAACCAAAATAGTTAACTAAGCACGACATTGCAGAGTAGAAACATGTATGAGAAGATAAGACAATTAACAAAACAAAGAATGCTTGAGAACAGTACTACGAAATGTAGCAATTGTTGGACCAAAGTGTTAACTGAACATTACATTTCAGAGGACCAAACTGTTAACTGAACATCAGATTGCATATTAACATTACAGAGGACAAATCACTAGAAGGCACTGGCAGTGGCCTCGAGAAAACATCATGAACTGTATTTTAAAATAAACAACCGCGTGGCGGTGTCGACGATGGCCTCGAAGACGAGGTGCTCCTCCAAGATCTGGCGGTCGACACGCATGGCAGCCATAGCGACCTCGTTCGCGTGTGCGGCCGCATGCTACTGAGCTACACGTTATACTACATGCAAAATGGTTGTGGGCGGCGCTTAATTGGAGTAGGGGGCAGTGATTTTGGTGGAAGGTGTCACTCTGTCGGTCGGGGCATGTGGAATGGGAAAGGGGAAGGATTGTGTGGGTGGGGTGTGGATTACCTGACCATATCGACGAGGCCGCGCAACAAGAAGAAGGGTCAGCGGTGAGGAGGCCGCACGGCAAGAAGAAGGGTCACCGGCGAGGAGGCGGCGCTTCAAGAAGAAGGGCCGCCGGCGAGGAGGCGGCGCTGCAAGAAGAAGGGTCGCCGGCGAGGAGGCGGCGCTACAAGAAGAAGGGTAGCCGGCGTGGAGGCGGCGCTGCAAGAAGAAGGGTAGCCGACGAGGAGGCTGAGCTGCCAGTAAGTAGCAGTGAAGGTTTGAACATGGAAAGCAAGGAGGAACAGTGTAAATCTGACTTTTGGTAGGTGGGAGGGGGCGGGGAGATAGATATTCCGCGGTGGCAAAAAAATTCGCTCGGTGCCGCGAGAAAATGGCGCGCAAGTGTGGTTCAAGCGGGGGTGGTGGACTGTAGACGACGAAGCTTCATGCGTAAGCCAGACAAGACGGTGCACCAAGATATTTTATATCGCATCCCACACGATTCTTTCTAGTAAACTGTTTGTGGTATACCTGGTTTTTTCATTATGTTTTTAAAGACAAAATGGTGTTACAGAGGGAAAGGATGGTATTTGAATTGCTAGAACATTTACATACAGTGAACATGCAACTAGTAAATGAGTGTCGTGTCTAAATTTGGAATTATTCCGGGTTCGTTTGGCATTTTTATGCATTAATTGAGTGTCTGGGCATTTAATGTGCATAATTCAAATTTGAACTACAAGCACCTTCTCCAATACACCAAAGTTTGTTGAAAAATCACATGTGTGTCTTTGGGTGAATTTATAGGTCCCATGCAAGAAAATGGGAATGAAATTCAAACATCTGGGCATCGTGGCTCGGCCGGAATGATTGAGAAACTTAGTTTTTTAATTCCTGTAAATCCAAACATGGCTGAAAATCATGAACTTGGCATGGTGTCATGACATGGCACCAACATGTTTGAGTAATTTTTTTGGCCGAATTGGGACAAGCTTTGGTGTAAACTTCTTGCAAACCGGAGCTTCCGTCAAGAAGGCTCGTGGTTCCGAGAGGGAATGTGCCACCTCCGTGTGCGAAACGACATAAGTACATTGCCTTCTCCCACCTTAATTTTTTTACACTGGCAGATTAGACCAAATAGAAGTATCGTGCTAAATTTTGGAATTATTCTGGGTTTGTTTGGCATTTTTATGCATTAATTGAGCATATGCGCATTTAATGTGCATAATTCAAATTTGAACTACAAGCACATGGTCCAGTGCACCAAAGTTGTTTGAAAAAACGAGATGTGCATCCTTGGGTGAATTTCTAGGTCCCACGCAAGAGATGGGAATGAAATTCAAACATCTGGGCGTCGTGGCTCAGCCAGAAAGATTGAGAAACTTGGTTTTTTAATTCCTGTAAATCCAAAACACGCCTGAAAATCATGAAACTTTGTATGGTGTCATGACATGGCACCAACATGTTATGGTAATTTTTTTGGCCGAATTGGGACAAGCTTTGGTGTAAGCTTCTTGCAAACTAGAGCTTCCGCCAAGAAGGCTCGTGGTACCGAGAGGGAACGGCCACCTCCGTGTGCGAAACGACATACGTACACTGCCTTCTCTCGCCTTGATTTTTTTTTACACAGGCAGATTAGACCAAATAGAAGTATCGTGCTAAATTTTCGAATTATTTCAGGTTCGTTTGGCTTTTTTATGCATTAATTGAGTTTATGCGCATTTAATGTGCATAATTCAAATTTGAACTACAATCACAGGCTCCAGTGCATCAAAGTTGTTTGAAAAACCACATGTGTGTCCTTGGGTGAATTTCTAGGTCTCATGCAAGAGATGGGAATGAAATTCAAACATCTGGGCATCATGCCTCGCCCGGAAAGATTGAGAAACTTGGTTTTTTAATTCCTGTAAATCCAAAACACGCCTGGAAATCATGAAAATTGGCATGGTGTCATGACATAGCACCAACATGTTGCCGTAATTTTTTTGGCCGAATTGGGACAAGCTTTGGTGTAAGCTTCTTGCAAACCAGAGCTTCCGTCAAGAAGGCTTGTGGTTCCGAGAAGGAACGTGCCACCTTCGTGTGCGAAACGACATACGTACACTGCCTTCTCCCGCCTTAATTTTTTTACATAGGCAGATTAGACCAAATATAAGTATCATGCTAAATTTTGGAATTATTCTGGATTCGTTTGGCATTTTTATGCATTAATTGAGTTTATGCGCATTTAATGTGCATAATTCAAATTTGAACTACAAGCACGGGCTCCAGTGCACCAAAGTTGTTTGAAAAACCACATGTGTGTCCTTGGGTGAATTTCTATGTCCTATGCAAGAGATGGGAATGAAATTCAAACATCTAGGCATCGTGGCTCAGCCGGAAAGATTGAGAAACTTGGTTTTTTAATTCCTGTAAATCCAAAAACACGCCTGAAAATCATGAAACTTGGCATGGTGTCATGACATGGCACCAACATGCTGTGGTAATTTTTCTGTCCGATTTGCCAAGGCGCACACATTAACAAACAACAAAGTCATTTTGGAACGAGTGTTGTCACGTTACAAATCGAAACACAAGTATTATTGAAACCGTGGGCGTTCTACTTACCAATTACATGCCGCCACACGTCCCATTTTTTTATTGGCTAGGAGGTGCCGTGCGGGGTAGCTATTTGAGTACGGGAGGCGTGCGATCAGACCCCTTTCACCGCTACCCGGGAGGAGAGCCCTTTCACCGCTACCCGTCGCGCACCTCCCTCCCAACGTCCCCATTAATGGCGCCCGAGCACCTATTCTACGGCGTGGCTATATGTCTCACTAGACTGAGATTTAAGAAACAAAAATGAAACTCTGAAAAGAAAGTTTTGCACAGATCTTGATGTAAGATCCGACGAACCTATATAGCATCGACTGCGACTTATAGCAAGCATGATGAATATAAGGACGATGACAGTGGATAATAATTATCTTACATATTTAGAACATAATAAAAAAGCCACATGCGGCAATGCCCGAAATACACAAGGGCAAAAGAAGAAGGAAGACAACGATCTGGCTCGTTGATCTCTACTTTGTTGATGCGTTGCTGCAGGCCGCGGGAACTAGTCTCCGCGGCGTGTGGCGATGAGCTCTTTCTTGTCCTCAAGATGCTGCTTGAGAGCATCCACGTATTCCTCCACCATCCTTCTACGCTCGATGCACAGCATGGCATTCTCGTTCATAAGTTTCTCAATGATGACATCGGTCCTCTCCAACAAGGCAGTGGTCTGCTCCTGCTGCCTCGCACTTCCAACGATCTTCACCCTCAGCAGGTCGCGCTTGGCCTGGAGCTTCGGATTGCTCTCATTTAGTTGTTGGACGACGCTGGTAGACTGTTCAAACGAGGCTTTCAGGTCATCCTGCAACCTCGCCCATCTAAAGATCTGATCCATCTGCCTAAGGACGAGGGCACGCATGCTCCTGTAAGATTCCTTGCCTGCCCGCGAGACATTTTCCCAGGCCACCGCGGCGCGGGAGGAGATCCTTGCTGCATTCACGGCGCGGCGGGACATCTCTTCTGCTTCCATGGCGCGGCCGCACAAGTATGCTGCATCAACGGCGCAGAGGGACCTCCGTGATGCTTCGGCGGGACCTCTCTACTGCTACGGCCGTGTGGCGGGACATGTTGGCTGCTTTCGCGGCGAGGCGGGACATCTCTCGTGCTTCCACTTCCAGGTTTGCCTCTCCCTGGTGGCAATCTCTCGACCCAGAACTCATGCTAGCCATGGCAGACGCAAGGGAACGATGATGAATGACTTGTTTGTTTTTGTGGATGAAGAGTTGAGGGAATGCGTGCAGTCATCTTGGAGTAGTAGTATTTATACCCGAGTAGTAATACACTCCTAAGTGGGAAACTGTTTAGGTTTTGATCGGTGTGAACAGGTTTGCAATTTGGAATGTGACGGGACACGGCCTCCCTGCTCTTCTAAAAAAATGGTGATGGGACGCATGCTCAAAATTTACTGACGGTTATAAGTTCGGCACTATTCCTGGAAGGCGTAACATGGGCATGTATGCCTTCTCAGCCGCGTACGTGGCATTTGCACCATAGGGTGCACCGCAATAGGCAATGTCAGCACCATCACGCATGGTTCTTTTAATTAGAATGTGTGTGCCCGTCTAGTGCACACACGTTGATCTATCTAACTGTTTTAGTTTCTTGTGGCTAATCGCGAACAGTTCATCCATGTGAAGTGTATGCCATCCATCGCAAACACTTTGATCTGGCTGACCCGTTTTTGTTCTATTGCCTAATCGCAAATAGTTAATCCTTCTGAAGCGTATGCCCTCAATCACACACACCTTGATCTGGCTGACCGTTTCTTTTGTGTTGCCTAATCACAAACAGTCCATCCCAGTGAACCGTATGATGTGTATCGCACATGCCTTCATATGGCTACCCGTATCTTTTGTTCCTCCTCATCGCAAAAAGTTAATTGAACTGAACGGTATGCCCTTCATCGCACACGCAACTAAAACCTGAACTATGTTTGATGCATCCGTCATCACAAACGTTTTATACATTTCTGACGGTTTTCATACAACACCATTTGCGATTATTGCATCGCACACAGTTTCTTGAAGGGTCTCTGATCGTAGTGTCGCGTTAGCAACATCCTGCAATAGTGATGTATAAGTTATGGAGAAAGCAATAGCAGTAAACTAAACGATCATCGTGCTAAGCTAAGGGATGGGTCAAGTCAATCACATCATTCTCTAGTAATGTGATCCCGTTCATCAAATGACAACTCTTTGTCCATGGCTAGGAAACTTAACCATTTTTTATTAATGAGCTAGTCAAGTAGAGGCATACTAGTGACACTCTGTTTGTCTACGTATTCACACATGTATTAAGTTTCCGGTTAATACAATTCTAGCATGAATAATAAACATTTATCATGATATAAGGAAATATAAATAACAACTTTATTATTGCCTCTAGGGCATATTTCCTTCAGTCTCCCACTTGCACTAGAGTCAATAATCTAGATTACATTGTAATGATTCTAACACCCATGGAGTCTTGGTGCTGATCATGTTTTGCTCGTGAGAGAGGCTTAGTCAATGGGTCTACAACATTCAGATCCGTATGTATCTTGTAAACCTCTATGTCTCCCTCCTTGACTAGATCGCGGATGGGATTGAAGCGTCTCTTGATGTGCTTGGTTCTCTTGTGAAATCTGGATTCCTTTGCCAAGGCAATTGCACCAGTATTGTCACAAAAGATATTCATTGGACCCGATGCACTAGGTATGAAACCTAGATCGGATATGAACTCCTTCATCCAGACTCCTTCATTTGCTGCTACCGAAGCAGCTATGTACTCCGCTTCACACGTAGATCCTACCACGACGCTCTGCTTGGAACTGCACCAACTGACAACTCCACTATTTAATAAAAATATGTATCCGGACTTAGAGTCATCTGGATCAGTGTCAAAACTTGCATCGACGTAACCGTTTACGACGAGCTTTTTGTCACCTCCATAAATGAGAAACATATCCTTAGTCCTTTTCAGGTATTTCAGGATTTTCTTGAACGCTGTCCAGTGATCCACTCCTGGATTACTTTGGTACCTCCCTGCTAAACTAATAGCAAGGCACACATCAGGTCTGGTACACAGCATTGCATACATGATAGAACCTATGGCTGAAGCATAGGGAATGGCTTTCATTTTCTCTCTATCTTCTGCAGTGGTTGGGCATTGAGTTTGACTCAACTTCACACCTTGTAACACAGGCAAGAACCCTTTCTTTGCTTGATCCATTTTGAACTTCTTCAAAACTTTATTAAGGTATGTGCTTTGTGAAAGTCCAATTAAGATGCCCAATATATAAGCAGCTTCACCGAGGTCTTTCATTGAAAAATTCTTATTCAAGTATCCTTTTATGCTATTCAGAAATTCCGTATCATTTCCGATCAACAATATGTCATCTACATATAATATCAGAAATGCTACAGAGCTCCCACTCACTTTCTTGTAAATATAGGCTTCTCCAAAAGTCTGTATAAAACCATATGCTTTGATCACACTATCAAAGCGTATATTGCAACTCTGAGAGGCTTGCACCAGTCCATAAATGGATCGATGGAGCTTGCATACTTTGTTAGCACCTTTTGGATCGACAAAACCTTCTGGTTGCATCATATACAACTCTTCTTTAAGATATCCATTAATGAATGCAGATTTGACATCCATTTGCCAAATTTCATAATCATAAAATGCAGCAATTGCTAACATGATTTGGACAGACTTAAACATCGCTACGGGTGAGAAGGTCTCATCGTAGTCAACTCCTTGAACTTGTCAAAAACCTTTCGCAACAAGTCGAGCTTTGTAGACAGTAACATTACTGTCAGCGGCCGTCTTCTTCTTGAAGATGCATTTATTCTCTATGGCTTGCTGATCATCGGGCAAGTCAACCAAAGTCCACACTTTGTTCTCATACATGGATCCTATCTCAGATTTCATGGCCTCAAGCCATTTTACGGAATCTGGGCTCATCATCGCTTCCTCATAGTTCGTAGGTTCGTCATGGTCTAGTAGCATGACCTCCAGAACAGGATTACCGTACCACTTTGGTGCGGATCTTACTCTGGTTGACCTACGAGGTTCTGTAGTAACTTGATCAGAAGTTTCATGATCATCATCATTAGCTTCCTCACTTATCGGTGTAGGAATCACTCGAACTGATTTATGTGATGAACTACTTTCCAGTAAGGGAGTAGGTACAATTTCCTCATCAAGTTCTACTTTACTCCCACTCACTTCTTTCGAGAGAAACTCCTTCTCTAGAAAGGATCCATTCTTAGCAACGAATATCTTGCCTTCGGATCTATGATAGAAAGTGTACCCAATAGTCTCCTTTGGGTATCCTATGAAGACACATTTCTCCGATTTGGGTTCGAGCTTATCAGGTTGAAGCTTTTTCACATATGCATCACAGCCCCAAACTTTAAGAAACAACAACTTGGGTTTCTTGCCAAACCACAGTTCATAAGGTGTCGTCTCAACGGATTTTGATGGTGCCCTATTTAACGTGAATGCAGCCGTCTCTAAAGCATAACCCAAAACGATAGTGGTAAATCAGTAAGAGACATCATAGATTGCACCATATCTAATAAACTGCGGTTATGACGTTTGGACACACCATTACGCTGTGGTGTTCCAGGTGGCGTGAGTTGCGAAACTATTCCGCATTGTTTCAAATGAGGACCAAAATCATAACTCAAATATTCACCTCCATGATCAGATCGCAGAAACTTAATTTTCTTGTTACGATGATTTTCCACTTCACTCTGAAATTCTTTGAACTTTTCAAATGTTTCAGACTTATATTTCATCAAGTAGATATACTCATATCCGCTCAAATCATCTGTGAAGGTAAGAAAATAACGATACCCGCCATGAGCATCAGCACTCATCGGACCGCATACATCAGTATGTATTATTTCCAATAAGTCTGTTGCTCATTCCATTGTTCCGGAGAACGGAGTCTTAGTCATCTTGCCCATGAGGCATGGTTCGCAAGCATCAAGTGAGTCCAAAAGTCCATCAGCATGGAGTTTCTTCATGCGCTTTACACCAATATGACCTAAACGGCAGTGCCACAAATAAGTTGCACTATCATTATTAAACTTATATTTTTTGGTTTCAATACTATGAACATGTGTATCAGTACTATCAAGATTTAGTAAAAATAGACCACTCATCAAGGGTGCATGACCATAAAAGATATTACTCATATAAATAGAACAAACATTATTCTTTGATTTAAATGAATAACCGTCTCGCATCAAACAAGATCTAGATATAATGTTCATGCTCAACACTGTCACCAAATAACAATTATTTAGGTCTAAAACTAATCCTGAAGGTAGATGTAGAGGTAGCGTGCCGACGGCGATCACATCGACTTTGGAACCATTTCCCACACGCATCGTCACCTCGTCCTTACCCAATCTTCACTTAATTCGTAGCCCCTGTTTCAAGTTGCAAATATTAGCAACAGAATCAGTATCAAATACCCAGGCGCTACTACGAGCATTAGTAAGGTACACATCAATAACATGTATATCAAATATACCTTTCACTTTGCCATCCTTCTTTTCCGCCAAATACTTGGGGCAGTTCTGCTTCCAGTGACTAGTCCCTTTGCAGTAGAAGCACTCAGTCTCAGGCATAGGTCCAGACTTGGGCTTCTTCACTTGAGCAGCAACTTGTTTGCCGTTCTTCTTGAAGTTCCTCTTCTTCCCTTTACCCTTTTTCTTGAAACTGGTGATCTTGTTGACCATCAACACTTGATATTCTTTCTTGATTTCTACCTCCGCAGTCTTTAGCATTGCGAAGAGCTCGGGAATCATCTTATCCATCCCTTGCATATTATAGTTCATCATGAAGCTCTTGTAGCTTGGTGACAGTGATTGAAGAACTCTGTCAATGACACTATCATCAGGAAGATTAACTCCCAGCTGAGTCAAGTGGTTGTAGTACCCAGACATTCTGAGTATATGTTCATTGACAGAATTATTCTTCTCCATTTTGCAGCTATACACTACACCACAACACTTAATTAAGGGCAGTTAACTGCCGGGATAAATAGTGGGTTAAGGACAAACTATCTGCCAGGGATGTCGTTACTGCCGGTAGAAGTACTTAAGGGCAATAAACTGCCGGCAGAAGTGTAGGAACGAGGGCGCACAAACTGCCGGCAACGATTTTTGTTTGTAAGGACACAGTGTCTGCCGTCACAACTAAACTATGGCCCACTATCTGCCGGAGTGTCTGTAGGGCGCGAGACTGAAATTGGCCCAGTTGCGCGCGTACCGCGTGAGAGGCCCGCGAAAAGTTTGCACCAAATAGCCGCCGCCCCAAAGGTCTTCCCCAAATCGAACCCTCATCCACACTGTCCTCTCCCACACCAACGCCGCCGCCCCCGCCCCCGTCCTCGTCCGCCTTAGATCTCCACCGCCGACGACGACCCCCATCGGTGTCGATGGCGCCCGGTGCGTCGAGGTCGACGTCGCCTCCTTCCATAGTCGTGCGAGGTCGAATCCTCGGCTCCCTCCCTTCGACACCACCGACGGTGTGTCGAGGTCGATCCGTCGATGTCGCCCACCTCTCCCGCACCAGACCCCGCGGAGAAGTCCGAGCCTCCTCCATTGGCCTGCGAGCGTGGCGATGACAAGCGCTAGAGGAACCGTTGCTGCTTGGCTCCTCCGCTGTCTCAGGGTCGTCGCGCCACCACCATGCTGTCGCGCTCCTATTCTCCGCGGCCCTCCACGGCTCGGCGCTGACGAGGACCGAAGGGATCCCCGCCACTGCTTCCTCCACCCAGCGGCAAGAGCTGTGCCCGCTCTTCACTATGCCGGCACACCACGCTGCTCAGATCCATCATGGTGGAAACCCGATACAGGTGGCCTTCCTTCAGATCTTTTTTGGTTTCTGTCAAATTTGTCAGCTGCTCAGAGGAGGTGAGGCTGTTATTCTTTTTTGTTTGATGGGAGTTATTCCCAACTTATTGTTTGGTCGATTTTGTTCCTGCTACCATGGACAGCCAGCCACCATGGCCTCTGAACTTTTGTCTGTTCGTGAGCTTGGAGAGCTGACACTTCGCTTTTTTGTGCCTATATTTGGCCACATTGTTTCTTAGCAAATATTCATCATCTAACATTATACATATGATTCTCTGTTTTGCCACTGCAGAGGAAGTGAGTAGAATACGTAGGGAAAAAGAAGAAGGAAACAACAGTCTTGCAAGCTAATAAAGAAACAGTAGCTTGCTCACAAAATTTCCATGAGTGGTAACGCTTCTCTTCACACATATAATCTGATTTTCACCACTAATAATTAGAAACTACAGGATTGTAGACACAGAGTCATCACATTCGTTAACAAGTGATTTATTTGAGAGGAACACAAGTGAATTTTACCTTAGTTATGCCAGTTCTATTTTCTTTCAGAAAATCCTTTTTATGGATTGATGGTGGGACTTGGGATTAAACATATACATGTGTGGAAGCTTCTCTTTGCATAATTTTGTTACTGATGCATCTATATTTTTCCTCTTAACTTGGGGCTCTTTTAAAAAGGAAGCACCTCATGTGTGAGAATTGGTTGTATTTACTATTTTCTATACAACCTGAATGTACTAGAAGGATCAACATTCATGAAACTATAACCAGCCATAGTAATCTTGCTATTGATATATACACACTGAAAGTCTAAAGACATGCTAGTAAAAGCTACTTTCTTTGAAAGCAGCAATACCATTTATATTCAATGGGACTGCCATTGCCGCACCTTTGATTGCTTTTTAATCTTGCTATACATATATACACACTGGAAGTCTGAAAATATGCTGGCAAAAGCTACTTGCTTTGAAAGCAGCAATAAGGTTTATATTCAGCGGGACTGCAATTGTGACACCTTATAGCTACAACTCCTCTTGAAATTGAATTGTGAAAGGATGTGTCATATTGGAAGTGAAACTGTGTGCATGTAAGCTCTAATCAAGCTCTTCCGGTGAAATTCAACTTTTTTTTACGACATAGTAACACAGTTATATTTGATGGCCATGAAGGCATCAACACAAACACGTGTTTTTAATTCACTCATTTATTGTATGGTTTTGAATCATGTTAGACGCATCCCAGTTTTGGAATTGAACTGTCTAAACATACAGACACCTATTATCATGCTAGCACACAGTTTTGGCCGAACGACTCCACCGGCGACCACCATCCTCCGTGGAACGCCTTCCCTCATCGCGAGCTAGCGTACTCTCCGAGCAGGCCTCCTCCCGGCAAGCTTCACCGAGCACCAACCTGCGGGTCCACATCCTCCACGTCCTCTGCAATGAAGCAACAGAGCATCTACCCTCCGCAACGTTCTTCCCCTGGATCAATAGCGCTGCCTCCTTTTCCCCTTTATTTGTTAGGTGAGATTTCATATTTTGTGCCTTTTTTCTTCCGAGCTAGTTCTACTGTCATCACCAAAAGAGCAGGCCAGCAATTTGGAATATCTAATATAGTTGTTAGCTTGTGCTGCTACGAAATGTGTAAAAGTGTAATAGTCCTGAAATGGTTCTAAAAATGGAACTAAAAAATAAACATAGATGAACACTAGTACTGTTAGTAGCCCTTCAGATCGGAGGACAAGGACCATTGTTGATTAATAAGTGCATAGCTTAATTAGATTCGCTGACACCTGACTAAGTTGTTGAGTTGAGCTATGGAGTTCATTTTAATTTGAGAAGAAAGCTAATCATTTTAAGTCTTCAGTCCACTTGTTTAGTCCACCTGACTAAGTTGTTTAGTTGATGCCCCAAAGTAGAACCATCTTTGTTTGTGTTGTGCGAAATATGATATGTGTACAGAACAGGTGCTGTGCTTTTATGGTATAGATGATGACATTCTTACTGCTATTTTGGTTTTTGTATTTTCTGAAATGACATGTTTCAGTTCATTATATTCTGTTGTGTGATGGCATTCCTTCTCCATATTGTATTTCTTGTTGCCTGTACTAGATACGGGTGATATGCATTTTGTTACTACATTTTTCCTTAATAGAAGTATACTTTCTGTCGCATGTTAGGCAATTTTAGTGAAACTGGTCAAAAATTGACAAGAGTAGGATGGATAAAGCTAGAAGTACACAAGCATATATTGATGGGGTAAAGAAATTCATAAATTTGGGAAGTGACCTGACCTGAGAGGCGGGGTGGCTTGGCGGCTGCCAGCGACTTCCGAGCAGGTGGGCAAGAGCAGCAATCTTGACCTGTTCCGTCGGCGCAAGTAATCGGTTCCTGGATGCTTCCTTTCACCCCACAGTATATGCGTACAGTGCTGCATTACCTTGTCATTCCTGGAGACTCTGTACAAATGTTTATCTCAGTGCAAGAAAAAGAAAGATTTGAACTGAGCATGTTTTGCCTATTTGCACATGACAGATTTTTGGCTTCGAGCTAGAACTCAGTGTTAAACTCTACTATGTACAGTACATAATTTCAGCCTTGTTATGGCGTATAAAACTGATCCCAGTATTAGTTTTGGCTTGCTACACTGTTAGAGGGTATTCTCTTCAATGAATTCTATTAAACACAAGCTAAGATGCATGAGATACAGAGAGAACTCAGTAACCAACGGTTATTTCATTAGTTTTTTCTTCTATATACATATGATATACACTATATATACGTAGTTTTTAAAATTGATGTGGGCCTGCCCCTGCCTATTTGCACAGAGTTTTGCCTATTTGTACTGTTGTACTCTGTATAGTACAGAGTTTTGCCTACTTGCACTACCGTATTGTGTATAGTACAGAGTTTTGCCTACTTGCACTACCGTATTGTGTATAGTACAGAGTTTTGCCTATTTGTACACAGCTTTGACTATTTGTTCAAAATAGTACTGTATAGAGTGTTGCCTATTTGTAGAGTTTAACTCAGTGCAAAAAAAATTGATTCGAACTCAGAGTACTGAATTAACTCCAGAGATGATGCTATACATGTTTAACTCAGTTTTAGTCATTGCTTTTGCAAGTCAATTGTACAGGTTCCTGTTTTCCTTATTTGCACATGAAGATATTGTATGTGTATTTCAAACAATTCCTGCTTGATCTAATGATGTAACATTGCTTGCAGTGATGATGAAGTGATGCACATTTAGAAGAGTTCTATTTATGCCGAGTTAAACTGCAGCATGTCAAAATCTTTAATGTGCTAATTTAAAATCTGAAACGAGAGCTCCATTTTGAGTTTCTTATTTGTTGCAGGTTTCCCTACAGAAGTTGATGGGGGTTTCGAAGATCTTCAAGCTGCTGAAGATTTGGGAGATTCAGAAGATCTTTAAGTTGTTGAAGATATGGAAGAGTGATTATGCTTTGTTTGTGGAACCTATACACTTGCTCTGCTCATTTTGCCGGTTGTTAGGCCACAATATGCTCATTTTGGTTGTGTGGCACCCCCGAAACATATGTTCTTTTGTGGCACACATGTAGAAACATATATGTGTTGTACCTTTTGTGGCACAACCTGCTTATATATATATGGTTGTTATGTTAATTTATCGAATTGACTTTAAGGTTTAGGAGTGAAGTGTATGAATGAGACATGTTACTTTGATTGAAGTGTATGGATGAGACATGTTACTTTGATTGAAGTGTATGGATGAGACATGTTACTTTGAGTGAAGCGTATGTATAAATTGTGTAATATGTACTGATTGTTTGAACATAATGAATGAATATTACATTAGGTATGCCTATAACTATTTGGTAGTGAAATCTATGTGCCGGCATAAAAATTGCCGGGTAAACGAGCTTCTGCAGGCAGTTGGACTGCCGGTAATTGATGTCTCATGTACTTTGACCAATCTGTTGGGAGAAAACAAACTGCCGGCAAATAGACGGACAAGGGCAAAGAAACTGCCGGCAAAAAATTATATGCCGGGAGAAGTTATCCCCGGCAGCCGTTCTCGTGGCGGTTCTATCTGCCGGGGGAAACACTGTCCTGGCAGTTTATCTGCCCTTGAAAGTGCTTTCTCTCGGCAGTTTTTCTGTCCTTACATCAGTGTTGTAGTGTAGTGTATAGAACTTATTGGAGACTTCATATCTCTCAATCCGGACATTTGCTTGAAATATTAACTTCAACTCCTGGAACATCTCATATGCTCCATGACGTTCAAAACGTCGTTGAAGTCCCGGTTCTAAGCCATAAAGCATGGCACATTGAACTATCGAGTAGTCATCAGCTTTGCTCTGCCAGTCGTTCATAACATCTGGTGTTGCTCCTGCAACAGGTTTTTCACCTAGCGGTGCTTCCAGGCGTAATTCTTTTGTGCAGCAATGAGGATAATCCTCAAGTTATGGACCTAGTTCGTGTAATTGCTACCATCATCTTTCAACTTAGCTTTCTCTAGGAACGCATTAAAATTCAATAGAACAACAACACGGACCATTTATCTACAACAACATAGACATGCAAAATACTATCAGGTACTAAGTTCATGATAAATTAAAGTTCAATTAATCAAATTACTTAAGAACTCCCACTTAGATAGACATCCCTCTAATCATCTAAGTGATCACGTGATCCATATCAACTAAACCATATCCGATCATCACGTGAGATGGAGTAGTTTTCAATGGTGAACATCACTATGTTGATCATATCTACTATATGATTCACGCTCGACCTTTCGGTCTCAGTGTTCCGAGGCCATATCTGCATATGCTAGGCTCGTCAAATTTAACCCGAGTATTCCGCGTGTGCAAAACTGGCTTGCACCCGTTGTATGTGAACGTAGAGCTTATCACACCCGATCATCACGTGGTGTCTCGGCACGACGAACTGTAGCAACGGTGCATACTCAGGTAGAACACTTGTACCTTGAAATTTAGTGAGAGGTCATCTTATAATGCTACCGTTGTACTAAGCAAAATAAGATGTATAAAGGATAAACATGACATGCAATTAATATAAGTGATATGATATGGCCATCATCATCTTGTGCCTTTGATCTGTATCTCCAAAGCATCATCATGATCACCATCGTCACCGGCTTGACACCTTGATCTCCAGAAGCATCGTTGTCGTCTCGCCAACTATTGCTTCTACGACTATCGCTACCGCTTAGTGATAAAGTAAAACAACTACATGGCGATTGCATTTCATACAATAAAGTGACAACCATATGGCTCCTGCTAGTTGCCGATAACTCTGTTACAAAACATGATCATCTCATACAACAAAATTTAGCATCATGTCTTGACCATATCACATCACAACATGCCCTACAAAAACAAGTTAGACGTCCTCTACTTTGTTGTTGCAAGTTTTACGTGGCTGCTACGGGCTGAGCAAGAACCGTTCTTACCTACGCATAAAAAACCACAACGCTGTATAGTGATTGCTTTTTGATCTTCAGAAAGAACCATGTTCATTGAATCCGATTCAACTAAAGTTGGAGAAACTGATACCCACTAGCCACCTGTGTGCGAAGCACGTCGGTAGAACCAGTCTCGCGTAAGCGTACGCGTAATGTCGGTCTGAGCCGCTTCATCCAACAATACCGCTGAATCAAGAATCAACTAATGACGGCAAGCAATATGTGTATACCCATGCCCACAACTCCTTTGTGTTCTACTCGTGCATATAACATCTACACATAGACCTGGCTCGGATGCCACTGTTGGGGAACGCAGTAATTTCAAAAAAATTCCTACGCACACGCAAGATCCATCTAGGTGATGCATAGCAACGAGAGGGGAGAGTGTTGTCCACGTACCCTCGTAGACCGTAAGCGGAAGCGTTATGACAACGCGGTTGATGTAGTCATACGTCTTCATGATCCGACCGATCCTAGCACCGAAGGTATGGCACCTCCGCGATCTGCACACTTTCAGCTTGGTGACGTCCCATGAACTCTAGATCCAGCCAAGTGTCGAGGGAGAGCTTCGTCAGTAGGATGGCGTGATGACGGTGATGATGAAGTTACCAACGCAGAGCTTCGCCTAAGCACTACAACGATATGACCAAGGTGGAAATCTGTGGACGGGGGCACCACACACGGCTAAGAGATCAACTTATGTGTTCTAGGGTGCCCCCTCCCCATGTATATAAAGGAGGAAGAGGGAGGCCGGCCGGCCCTCTCTAGGCGCGCCAAGGGGGGAGGAGTCCTCCTCCTAGTAGGAGTAGGACTCCCCCTTTTCCTAGTCCCACTAGGAATAGAAGGAAGAGGGGAAGGAGAAAGGAAAGGGTGGGTGGGGGGGGGGGGCGGCCCCCTCACCCAATTCAGATTGGGCTTGGGGGGCGCCCGCTCCTAGGCTGCCTTCTCTTCTCTCCCACTAAGGCCCATTAAGGCCCATATACTCCCCGGGGGTTCCGGTAAATGCCCGAACGCACCCGGAACCATTCCGATGTCCAAATAGAGCCTTCCAATATATCAATCTTTATGTCTCGATCATTCCGAGACTCCTCGTCATGTCTGTGATCATATATGGGACTCTGAAGTACCTTCGGTACATCAAAACACATAAACTCATAATACCGATCGTCACCGAAGGTTAAGCGTGCCGACCCTACGGGTTCGAGAACTATGTAGACATGGCTGAGACATGTCTCCTGTCAATAACCAATAGCGGAACCTGGATGCTCATATTGGTTCCTACATATTCTACGAATATCTTTATCGGTCAAACCACATAACAACATCGTTGTTCCCTTTGTCATCGGTATGTTACTTGCCCGAGATTCGATCGTCGGTATCTCAATACCTAGTTCAATCTCGTTACCGGCAAGTCTCTTTACTCGTTCCGTAATGCAACATCCCATAACTAACTCATTAGTCACATTGCTTGCAAGGCTTATAGTTATGTGCATTACCGAGAGGTCCTGGAGATACTTCCACTAGTAGGAAAACCCTTACCAGTAGCGCTGGGTCTTTGGCTATTAGTAGCGCGGGCAGGCGCGCTACTGCTACGGCACTACAGCTATTTTTTAGCAGTAGCGCTTGTTTGAACCAGCGCTACTGCTATCTATATCTATTAGTAGCGCACCTCTGTCCATCGCTACTACTAATACTAGTAGCGTGCCCCTACAACCAAGGCTACTAGTAAGCAGCGCTGCTACTACTCCAATACCCCACGCTACTGCTAGTATTTTCTTTTTTATGTTGTTGTATTCGTATTTTTACAGGTTTTATACAATTACAACATACACATACACTGAAACTATATGAAAAAGGAATGTCTCATCATCATCATCGAAGTGGTACAACATAGTCTCATCATATCAACATAGTCTCAACACAAATGATGTCGATCTCATCATCATCTCGAAATAGCGATACAAGTTAATGATCACATGTCTCTTTTGTCACCGTAGACGCATGTTTCATCATCTACCTAAACTATGACATATGAGATAAGAGCGATCACGATGATCAAAAGAGGTATTATGTAGTAGTTTTTGCAGCGGCGCTGGTTCTGAATCCCCTGTTGTGCTATGAATCACAAGTAACTAGCTTCGGCTTTCGCTCTGCTATCAAACCCTTCCTGGCTTCCGCCGGAGAAGCCAGAGACTTGGGCCTGACACTCTGGCCACTCATCATACACACCCGGAACATGCCCTACATACACGGCATACCACTTCCTCGCCATCGTTGATCTATATACCTGCCAGAGGTGCACATATATATATATATATATATATATATATATATATATATATATATATATATATATATATATATATCATGATGCGAATTCAACGAAACAGTTATGAAATAGAAGCAACATATATAGTAAACATAGTTAACAAATTTCATCATACCGAAAGTAATTAACTAGAGCGCAACACCATACATCTAACAGTTTCGTTGTACTGAGAGATTCGGAGTTTCATCGTACAGAAAGTAACAAGTAACTAAATAGACAATTTTTTTAAGCTGTGCACTCTTCCCATCTGTCCATATCCAGAAGGGTGGAGCCAAGCTTAGTGAAAGGCGTCATGTCCTGACGCTGTAGGGCAATGCGGGTTCGGACGTCAGCTCGCGATATTGGGCCACCATAGAACATCTCATTCTCTCCGAGGACATCTTTCATGATGATGGACGCAATTTCTTGCTGGATCCGGTAGAAATCATTTTGAAGTTGACTATCCGGCATGGCTCCAAAGGCTTCGGCCCATCTCTGGATATGGGTATCGGATGAAGATTTCATGCAAAATGATTGCACATCCCTTCTGTACTCCATCATTATATGGATGACATAGAATCCATCATTCTCACTTCTTGCCGGTTGCTGGATGCAACAGAAGTTAGTCTTGTGGCCGAAACAAAGCCTGGCCTTATTTGTTTTTTTTGCATTGGATGTAGCCACCCCGCATGCTGAAGCCCAGCATAGCTTTGTCCAGAACATACTTTATGTGTGTGTAATCTTTCTTCTGTATGTTCTTCGACGGGTCCAAATATAGAGCGCGGGAGTAACGCGGGTAAAGAACGATGAGAACGGCACGACACCCCCCGCTGCGCAAAATACACGATCAAGTTAGCCTCCATGCGTGCAAAGTAACTATTGAAATGCACATATGTGTTATAGTGCTATCCGCGGATGACTTATACCTGGGATGATAAGGTAGGAGAGTCGTTTCTTTGTCCTTATTGCTGACCAAGAATTCTTCGATGTACTGACTCGCATATTGACGGTTGGCGTCGTTGATTGACAAGAAGCCCTCATGCATGTAGTATGGGTCCGCGGCCGCAAGACCGGTGACTTGCTCTCTCCTGACGATGTAGTTCATGTGCAGCACATACAGGCGAACGAACGTAAAATCGAGTGTTCTCATTTGAAACATCTGGAAGATGTAATCAAACCTCAGGAAGAAGAGGTCCGCGGGGCATGTGTGGACATACATCTTGCAACTACTCGGCACATGAACCGTATAAAGTGGGTATCCTGGATCATCCGAGGCGAGGAGGCTTCTCTCTGTCGAAAGCACATGCTCATGGTGTCTCCTAAGATCCCCTGCTATGGCAGCTAGTGCATTCACCGGTACCATTGGCTCTCCCGCGACATGGATTAATGGTGCATGTTTCATCGGTACACGGCCAACCTTGGTCGAAGGCGGCTGGCTGCTAGAACCAACATTGCCAGCTTCATTGGATTTTCTCGCCGCCGGTCTCTTCCTCTGCTTCTTCTTGGTGGGCTCAGGTGCTGGTGGGTCTGTCAGACCCTCCCTGAGCACCATCCCTAGTGTTGTCGGGCTCAGCATTGGACGACTCTGGCTAATTAGTTGAGCTTGGGTGGAGCCGGCATCTGGAGGCGTGTCCTGCGAGGAT
The DNA here is from genome assembly GCF_002162155.2 of Triticum dicoccoides. NCBI lineage: Eukaryota > Viridiplantae > Streptophyta > Magnoliopsida > Poales > Poaceae > Triticum > Triticum dicoccoides. The sequence continues at coordinate 58,408,128 of NC_041380.1, read as the reverse complement.
TGCATGAACAAAGACTTATTACACTCCCGAGGACGTTCCGGCTTTGGTACATGCATCTCATATTCATATGGTTGACTCATTGTTACTTTGTTGTCAAAGGTAGTATTGAAATACTAGTTAGGTCATCGACCTCCTCCATGTCATGATCCATATCCTCTTCCATGGGGCAGATGGCATCATCTGCCGGAACGGTTGGCCCTCCTTCCTCATGTCTCTTGATCTCAGCAAGTAGCACCGATGATGGTTGTACTTGTGTAGGTGGTGTTGTGGTCATACCTTCCTGAGGTCCCGTTGGTGTGCTCCCGGCCACCTCGACACGAACAAGATTTTTCGGCCACAGGATCGGCTAATTTTTGCATTGGCCAAGCTGCGTCGGGGTCTCGTCATCCTCTCCATCGGTTTGTATCGGACGAGGGAAACCCTCGTAGCCCGCTTTCACACTCGCCACAAAGACCCTTAAAGCGTTATCAAGCATCTGCTGACGGTGAAACAATCAATCCTTAGGCTTGACTATAGTAGCCTTCCCCACATCCACCAACCCGCCCTTCATGTGGTAAAGGAGGGTGCATGGAGGGAGTCGGCCTACAAAGACATATACGTGTCGCGTCAGAGATCCAAAAAGAATGGCAACTTAAGATTAATTAATTAGTTGAGTTGATGAAGGTGCAATGCATATTTACCGCGAGGGCGTCGAGCTCAGCCGATGTCGACGGCCCGACATCCAAGCCAGAGACGGAGCTAGGGCTGCTGTGAGAGCTGGATGCAGGAGCAGGTGTTGGAGGAGGTGCGGGTGCGGTTGCCATACTAGGTGTGGGTATGGGTGCGGTGTTCATTGAGTTGCTCCCGGTGAAGCTGGGCATGGGAAAATCACTTGGTGGTGCATTTGGATTTTGTTGCACCCATGTGACCACTGTGGGAATCAAGCTTGTAAAGGCAGCCACCATATCATCTCTACATGCAGCGATTATCTCAGCTTTGGTCTCAGCTTTTGCTTTCTCAATCGCATGTGCCACCTTCTCGTCGATAGTCACTTGACTGAACTTCTTTCTCTGTCTTTTGGCCTCGGGGTCCTCGCTATAATAGTACTTCCATGTGGCGCCATCCCCGACGCCATGCACACGTCCATATTGCGGCTGCTGGCCGGGCAGGTGTCCCATCATTATGTTCATGTCCCGGTTGAAAGGAGTGTCCCACTTGTACTTCACCGACGACTGAGTCGACGAGTCGCTTTCGGTCGCAAGCTTGTGTTGCTCTCTCCGCAAAATGGACCGTGAATCATTTACGGATGCGACTAGAATGTAGTAGACTTCATTGATTATAAGCTAATATGTAAGGTGGTAAAAGGATAATTACCAGTATTCTCATGAATTTCTTAGTCGAGCCGTCGGTGAAGAAAATCTTTTTTTGGGGTCCCAAGAGAATCGGGCCCTGATGAAGTCGTGCTCTTGTTGGTCGGTGAACTCAGCCAATGGGTCTGGGATCCCCTGCCGTTCACGTTCTGCATCCTCCTTAGCCCACACGGGCCTCTTTCCCGTGTAACCACGACTTCCAAGGTGGTGGTTCCCCATGTTCTTTGCCTGCAGCTGCTTGCCTCTCTTCGACCTGGCCTTGGCAGCTTATTCATTACAACTCTCCTTGAACTTTTCAAAGACCTCTATCGTACTTTTTGGATTTTCTGCAACAATCTCGGCGTAGGTTTCATGGTCTACTTGAATCACCCTTTTCACCCTAGTTTTCCAAGCGCCCAATGCGTTGCTGAACTTCCCTAGGGCTTTGTTGTTGATTTTTTTCATGGCATCATCATCCCATGGGTCGACATCGTCATTCCGACCGGGGAACTGGAATCTTGCGTGCAACCTAGTTAGGAGCAGCTTCTTCAAATTTTCATTCTTCCATATTTTTGTGGTGTTGATGTTAGCTGTATCCTGTAGGATGCATGCTAGTTGGTTGCTGTAACACGCTGCCACTTCCCGCGGCTCTATTGGCTCGAACTCGCCAGGGTGCACTACCGTGACCACCAGTCTTCCGGTGCCGAGCTCATTTGGGTGTCGTGTCCTCTTTTCCTTCTTTCGCTCACTGGCTTGGGAGGTCCCACCTTTCGTGTTGTAGTTAGCAACATCATCAGCGCCAGTCTCAGTGTTGTGTCATTGGTGGCATTAGTGTCGGCATCGGTGCCACCACTGTCGTCATCCGTCATGACAAGGGGGTCCTAACACCCATCTTGCTGTCTCTCCTGATCCACCAGAAAGTCTAGGTAGGCGTGTGCTCGAACTAATTGGGACTAAGAACCTCCGGCCTCATCAGTGTCGGTCATGTTTCCTAGGGTTCAATGTCGTAGTCGTTTAATTATCAAGCTTTATATAATAAAGTGAATAATGAAAAAAAGTGACCTTTGTTTTGCCGGAAATGTCGTTTCATTCCTGTCACGACAAATCTCGAGCACTCGATATGTCCAACTTTCTAGCACAAGTCATGCCGAAATTCATGGAAAATTTCGGCATGACCTTTGCTAGAAAGTGCACATATAGAGCACCTGAAATTTGTCGGAATGGAAATGAATCAACATTTCCGGCAAAACATAGGCCACTCGCAATCAGGAAATGAATCAACAACAAAATTTATCGCTGTCGTGGTAGCAACAGAGCAGTCATAATCAAAGCAGCATGATCATCCACACTTGTCTTTGGCCAATCTAGGACCACACAGCCACTAGTTATGTCACTGTCATGGACAATGCAAGTAAACTTCATGTACTAACAAAAATTAGCCCTGCGCTGCAACTTACATTATTGCAGTCCATGAACAAAAGCCACCAAAAAACAAAAAAATATGGTTGCCACAAAATGAGCCCTGATGGTTACCAACTGGTTGGCCCATAGGAAAATGCAATGGAGATACCAGGAATGGCTGCCACATGCCAAAACATAAAATATGGTTGCTATGTTTCACAACCTTAGATCAAGTAATAAGTTTAGTTTAGTTAGCTAGGAAAAGCATTAGTTTAGCTTCACTACCTATAGCAATATGACCAAAGTTCACTGTACTTATCAAACCTAGAAAAATTCCCTCTTAGAGAGGGAACAGAAGTTTATTTTCAAAATTGCAGTAGCACTGCAGCTATCACATTCTGTTCTATGATGATGATCTATCAGTGTATACCACCTAACGATTTTGTAAGAACAGACACCTAGCAGCAGCAAAACACCTAGCTTCCTCTCTAGCTCTGGCTTACTTGAACATGAGCGGGAGGAAAAGGGGGCGGGGGCGTACCAGAGCGGGAGGGGGTCAGTGGCC
>NC_041380.1:58399679-58404282 GCF_002162155.2 Triticum dicoccoides | reverse complement strand
GGGGCAGTGGCCGGCATCGGGGTCGGGGTCGGGGTAGTGGCCGGCGTCGGGGTCGGGGTGAGGGCGGCGTTGGGGTCAGGGCTAAGGCCGGCGTCGGGGTCGGGGTTGAGGCCGGCGACAGGGTCGGGGCTAAGGTCGGGGGTGGTGCGGCGTCGGCGGCGAGGGAGGGGCTGCAGAGAGAAAGGGGATCGATTGAATCGAGCGAGAGTGAGACAGAGGAAAGAGATGGGTGCAGTGGCTCTGTATACACAACTTAGCTATAGCGCGTCTTGGAAAAACGCGCTATAGCTAAGTTAGCTATAGCGCTTGCCAAGCCAAAACGCGCTACTGCTAATTTTTTTCTTTTTCTTTTTTATTTTTCTGTTTCTTAGCTATAGCGGTTGCCAAGCCAAAATGCGCTACTGCTAATTTTTTCTTTTTATTTTTTTCTTTTTCTTTTTCTTAGCTATAGCGCTTGCCAAGCCAAAACGCGCTACTGCTAACTTTTCATTTTTATTTTTCTTTTTATTTTTCTTTTTTACTTTTTATTTTTCTTGTTCTTTTTACTTTTATTATTTCATTTGACCGGCCGCAATCGGCGGTATACAAAATAGCTACACACAGAATTTGTGGATTAGTTTGTCAGCTTGGGCGACGACAATGCTTCAGACTGATCATCTTCCCTCTTTTGTTCGTTGTCGAATAATTGAGCCCATGGTTGTGACTTTTCCTTCTCCAGGGATTACGATCTTTCATAGGCAATGTAGTCTTCATTCTTCTTTTGACGCATGTTTCATCGTGATCAGCATCATCTTCCCTCATCGGATCACCGTACTGGTCGTAGTCTTCCTCATTGGTGACTCCATCCATTCCAGCGATGCTCCTTTTGCTTCTCCTCACAACAACATGGCTGGGATTGATCGGATCAGTTATGAAGAAACATTGTGTCACGTGTTTAGCGTGTATCCATGGCTCATTTTTGGCGATGGTGTTAACGGTACCGCTATCGGAGTCGGGTATACACATGGTAGTGAAATGTCGGTTTTCTCTCTGTACATTCTTAGCCCATCTGACATGAAACATCGTCGCGCTATGCAATCCAGAGTAGTTAAGCTCCCATATCTCTTCGACCCTTTCGTAATATCTTTCAATTACATTCCCGGTCATGGCTTCCATCATCACCCCTGAGTTTTGGTCATCACTGTTTATATCTTTCTCCTCCGTGTAGAACATGTATCCGTTGATATCGTATGCTTGATAAGTCGCGAGGTTGGTCAAGGGGCCATGTGCTAAGGCGTATATGAGCGTTCCGTTCGGACAACCCTCTTCCAGGGGATTAGGCAGAACTCGCTCTTTGAACCAACGCAAGAAAGTGGAGTTGTGCTCTCTAATAACTTTAGCGTCCGTCCTGTGCACCCCATGGTCACGGTACATCTTTGCGATGGTCTCTTTGTGCAGTGTCACGAAATCTTCTAGCACATCTAGGTGTTGTAGCACTACTAAGTTTGCCTGCCAAGGTCATTTTGTCGGCCCGAGCGTAACACATTCACATCCCTATGACCATTGGTGTGACCTTCGCCTTCGAGCCTTCCACAGTGCTTGTTGATGGGCAAACCAACAACAGGGTCGCCGGTGCCTACTAGATAACTCTCATAGAAAGAGATGCACTCTTTGGTCAGATATCCCTGGGCTATGCTTCCATCTGGCCGAGACATGTTATGAACGAATCCTTTGATGACACCATTCATCCTCTCGAACGGCATCATGTTGTGCAAGAATGTTGGCCCTAGGTCGATGATGTCATCCATGATGTGGACACTTAGATGCACCATGACATCAAAGAACGCGAGCAGGAAGGACATCTCTAGCTCATTCAGTATGACAACGATCTCTTCCTGTAGCCTATGGAGTTGCTTCACACTGATCGACTTTCGAGAGATAGCATCAAAAAAGTGGCATAGGTCAGTAAGCGTCTCACGCACATGTGTGTCCATAATCCCTCTAAGTGCAACCGGGAGTAACTGCGTCATCATCACATGACAGTCGTGAGACTTCATCCCACTGAACCTTTTTTTCTTAGTGTCTAGATATCTGCTTATCTTCCCATAGTATCTAGAACTAACTTTGATTCTGGCAAGGCACTTGAACAATTGATCGACCTCCTTCTGATCTAAGGTGAAGCAAGAGGGGGGCAATATTGTTCTTCCTTCTTGTTTACTTTTTTGCCCCTATCTTCCATCTCTGTCTCTGTCTCGGTCTCCTCTGACGACCTTTTACCGGGCATTTGGAGATCTTTCCTGATATTAAAAAATTCCAAGTCTTTTCTTGCCTTCGGCCCATCCTTGGTCCTCTCCGGCATGTTCATCAATGTTCCAAGCAAACTCTCTAGGATATTTTTGTGATATGCATTTGATCAAGGCTATGAGGCATGTCGAGTATGGGCCAGTACTCCAAGTCCTAGAAAACAGATCTCGTCTTCCATACCTTGAGCAGGGGCTCCGGTGCCTTTTTATTCGTCTTTCCCGGCGAGGGGCACTCTTCCCAGTTCTTCAATAACTTATATATTTCTGCACCGCTACGCTTACGTGGAGGACCTCGATGCTTAGCCTTACCATTGAATAGATCTCCATGCTTTCTCCACGGGTCATCCTTCTCGAGCCATCTTTGATGCCTCAAGTAAACGATTTTCGAAGACCCGCCATCTTTTGATAGCTGCAGAGAAGTTGTATCATCCATGCACCTCGTGCATCCGCAATATCCGTGGCACACCTGGCCGGAGAGATAGCCGTAACCAAGATAGTCCTACACCGTCGTGATCAGCGCGACTCTCATGTAGAAATACTCTCCTTTGGTTGCATCCCATGTCTTGGCCGGTGCTGTCCATAAGGTATGTAGCTCCTCTTTCAGTAACCCGAGATACAAATTTATATCATTTCCTGGTTGTCTCAGCCCTTGAATAAGCATAGCCATGTGTATGTATGTTTACTTCATGCACAACCAGGGGGGAGGTTGTACATCCATACAAACACGGGCCTTGTGATATGATTGGTGTTCTGGTTGCCAAATGGATTCATGCCATCACTACTAGCGCCAAACACGATGTTCCTTGGATCATTTGTGAAAAAAATCAAATTCAGTATTTAATGCTCTCCACTGGCTAGCATCTGCGAGGTGTCTTAGCTTTGGCTCATATTCTTCATCTGGCTTCACCCGCTCCGCGTGCCAGCGCATAAGCTTTGCTTCCTTAGGATCTACGAAATACCGTTGTAGACGCGGAGTGATCGGAAAGTACCATACAACTTTCTGTGGAGCTTTCTATCCGGCCGTTTTATATCGTGAAGCATTGCACTTTGGACAGATGGTTTTTTCCGTGTGCTCGTTCCGATATATGATGCAATCATTGATGCATGTGTGATATCTAATGTGTGGCAGATCAAGAGGGCACACGATTTCCTTTGCCTCCTCGACACTAGTAGGACACAGGCTTCCCGCGGGAAGAACCTTCTTTAGATACTTCAGAAGCTCATCCAGGCTTGTATCTGTCCATTTGTTTTTTGCCTTCGTCTTTAGAAGTTCTAGTGTGAAACTCAAGTGGGTCACCTCGGGATTGCAACCATCATACAAAGGAGTCATCGAGTCTACCTCCAGTTTCACCATTTTGGCCTCCTCTCTAGAAGCAGCTCTATCGCTAGTCGTCTTCTTGCGAAGCAGGTCTCGAACATGCGGGTCCCGCATGGCTGAACTTAGTAGCGACGAAGACGACGGCGTATCCGCATCTTCTCCACCTTCAACTGCCTCTTCGCCATCGACATTTCCGAGGTCGTCTTCCTCTTCGGGCACATAATCGGTCATCTCTTCGTCCGGTGGCCCCATGTCGTTATTTCCTACCCCGTCGACATCTTCATCATCTTCTTCACTTATCCATAGAGTATGGCCATGCATGAAACCATGCATGAGCAGGTGCGCCTTGAATGTGCCACCCTCAAAGGGGTCGAGCCTGACTACTCCTTTGCATTTTCGACATGGACATAAAACATCCTTCAGTCTTTTTTCATACATGTCATCCACAGCGGATTGCCAGTATCTTTCCACCATCCTTCCATTGACCTTCATGCTCACCTGCGCGCGGAGCAAATATTATAACCACGTATATATGCATGCATGGATCAAATCCATACAAAAATTCGGCATGACCTTCCCTAAACATAGGACATATTGAGTTTGCCTAAAATTCGTCGAAACGGAATTGAATCGACATTTCGGCAAAACATAGGCAAATCATGTCACCCACATTATTTCATCAAATACACAATGTAGGCAACTCAAATTATGCCATGCACAATTCGATATATATATTCTCATATCGCCCATATATATAGTTGCGGTCCTATCCACACAAACACCTTTTTTTGCTCACCTATGTGTTGAGAGGGATATCAAGCACCTTTCTTCTTAATTACCTAGTAGCTCTAGATATATAGCTCTAACTAGCTAGCTAGCTAGGGAGAGAGAGAGAGCTAGCTAGGGAGATAGTGGGAGAGGAGAGGGAGAGAAGAGGGAAGGCATTAATGGAAGGGGTGGAGGGCAAAGAAGAGGGGTAGGGAGGGCATTAATGGAGGGGGTG
>NC_041380.1:58378653-58399157 GCF_002162155.2 Triticum dicoccoides | reverse complement strand
GTGGAGGGCACAAAGAAGAGGGGGTGGTGGAGGGCAAAGAAGAGGGGGGTGGTGGAGGGCAAAGAAGATGGGAGGGAGGGCTCTAATGGAGGGGTGGTGGAGGGGGGCATTGAAAGGAACAAGCACGGTGCAAGGAAAGAGGGAGAAAGGAAGGGGGAGAAAGGAAGGGGGAGAAGAAGAACAAATGGGAGGAAGGAGGGGAAAGGTGGTAGGTGGCTGGCGACCATAGTAGTAGCGCGGGGTGCCAATGCACGCTACTGCTATGAGTGCCAGCAAAATATCTACTGGTACATAAAACTAGCTATAGCGCTTGTACGAAAACAACGCTACTGGTATAAGTTTAACCATAGAAGAAATAGCAGTAGCGCGTCTAGGTGCACAGGCGCTACATCTACTTTCTTAACAGTAGCGCTGGTTAGAATACAAATGTTGCTAATATTTTTTGGTCGGGTGGTGTGCTGTGGCAAACTTATGAGTAGCGTGGCCTCCAGAAACCCACGCTGCTACTATGTTATACCAGCAGCGCTCTTCATAACAGACACTAATGGTAATTATAAGTAGCATGGGGTCCATAACAAACGCTACTAGTAAAATTCTATCTATAAGCATTTTCCTAGTAGCCGATACACGGAGTGACAAATCCTAATCTTGATCTATGCCAACTCAGCAAACACCATCGAAGACACCTGTAGAGCATCTTTATAGTCACCCAATTACGTTGTGACATTTGATAGCACACTAAGTGTTCCTCCGGTATTCGGGAGTTGCATAATCTCATAGTCATAGGAACATGTATAAGTTATGGAGAAAGCAATAGCAGTAAACTAAACGATCGGCGTGCTAAGCTAACGGATGGGTCAAGTCAATCACATCATTCTCTAATGTGTTCCCGTTCATAAAATGACAACTCTTTGTCCATGGCTAGGAAACTTAACCATCTTTGATTAATGAGCTAGTCAAGTAGAGGCATACTAGTGACACTTTGTTCGTCTATGTATTCACACATGTATTAAGCTTCCGGTTAATAAAATTCTAGCATGAATAATAAACATTTATCATGATATAAGGAAATATAAATAACAACTTTATTATTGCCTCTAGGGAATATTTCCTTCACTTTCGCTGGCTGTGAGCGTAGTCATTAGGGGACTGTGTCGACGGCCAGCGCTGAGCATGGTGCTTCAACTAGGACATGGGCGGGAGCCCCCGAGGCCTGAGGGCGGCTCTCCGGAGACTCCAGCAAGTGTACAGCCCCACTCATTATTACATGAGAGTGTCACGGGCGGAGACCTTCACAGGCGCGAGCCTTACTTCATATCGCCAGACGAGGGCCCCATCTTGTGCCACCCTAGACCACCGTTGGGGCGTCCGGAAACCAGGACGATGCCAAGGGGCAAAGGGGACGCTAGCGGCGCCCTCGGCGAGCACGGGCCCTCTGCTAGGGGAAGGGCTCGCCGGCGCCTCCCCGGCAGAGGACCTACCTCCGAACGACGCCTTTCCCCGCACGACATGTGGGAGGGCCTTGCTTCGGACCCCTTCCGTGCAGCCCTCAGGGCGCTGCCCTGACTGGAGTGGGGCTGCCGCGCTGGCGTCGCCGTCCGCTGCTGCGGCTTGGTCCACCTGCGACCCATGGTTAGCGTAAGCCTGCTCCTGAGATACTAGTGGTACCCTGCGGTGGTTGTTGTTGGCAGGTCGATGAGGCTCCTGGGTGGCTCATGGAAGGCCTCGGCTTCCAGCATCTCTTCTTCCTAGCCTGGCTCGAGGAACATGCAGGGGTCGTCCTCTGGCGTGTACTCCTGATCCACCATGCGGGGCACATAGGCTTCCTGAGTTGCCTCTCTGGAACCCCCACCGAGGCGCCTTGCGCCCCACGCCGCGGAGCCTGGTGCACCTCCCTGGTGGCTGTAGGGTGGCGCTCGATTGGGACTATGAGGAGTCAAGGGCGCTGCCGGATGTCCGGCACCGCCGGTCGTGCTGTCGCTAGCGAGCCCTCCTGGTGCACCTAGGAGCACGTGGGCGCATCAAGGCCCGTCGTGTGACCTGGCCACAACCTAAGATGTAAGTAGGGAGCAGAAAGGCGGCGTACCCCTGGCTAAAGCATCCAACAGCTCGGCGACGCGCTCCAGCAATGCGTCGCGGCCGATCTCCATCAGGACGCACCACAGCAGCTCCTGCGCCACCACAAGCGCGGCTCGCATGTTCGCTTGTTCTCGTCGGGTGTGTGGCGCCGTCGCTGCTGTGTAGCTTGTGGATCTTGCGGCGGCCCGCGCACACCGTGGCGTGAGGGCGGCGGATGTCGATCCACGCTGCCCGCGCCTGCGGGCGTTGGGCGGCCCGCGGGCCGCCTGGAGCGCAGAGTTGAGGTCTTCTAGAGCAGATGGAGGTGCTCGAGCGGGCCACGCCGCCTAGCGGTCGGCCTGGGTCCTTGGATCGTCAGACATCGGAGACGTGGGGCGAAAACAGGTTGATCGATGGGGAGGAAAACCTCAGCGCATCCATACCTGGCGCGCCAAATGTCGGATTACGGGTTCCGGCAAAACCCTTGAGGTTCGAACACTGGGGTGCGCACAAAGATCTCTCTCCCCCTATCTCACACTCTCGCAATGATCTCATAGCCTAGCTCGCCGAACCCGAGGAACAAGGGACACAAGAGTTTATACTGGTTCGGGCCACCGTTGTGGTGTAATACCCTACTCCAGTGTGGTGTGGTGGATTGCCTTGTAGGCTGGGGATGAACAAGTACAAGGGAAGAACAGCCTCCTGAGGAGAGGTGTTCTTGAGATCTATGAGCTTGTGCGTGTGTGGTGTTGGAAATATGCCCTAGAGGCAATAATAAAAGTATTATTATATTTCATTGTTCATGATAATTGTCTTTTATTCATGCTATAACTGTATTATCCGGAAATCGTAATACACGTGTGAATACTTAGACCACACTATGTCCCTGGTAAGCCTCTAGTTGACCAGCTCGTTGTGATCAACAGATAGTCATGGTTTCCTGACTATGGACATTGGATGTCGTTGATAACGGGATCACATCATTAGGAGAATGATGTGATGGACAAGACCCAATCCTAAGCATAGCATAAAAGATCGTGTAGTTCGTTTTGCTAGAGCTTTGCAAGTGTCAAGTATCTCTTCCTTCGACCATGAGATCGTGTAACTCCCGGATACCGTAAGAGTGCCTTGGGTGCATCAAACGTCACAACGTAACTGGGTGACTATAAAGGTGCATTACAGGTATCTTCGAAAGTAGCTGTTGGGTTGACACGGATCGAGACTGGGATTTGTCACTCCGTATGACGGAGAGGTATCTCTGGGCCCACTCGGTAATGCATCATCATATTGAGCTCAATGTCACCAAGGTGTTGGACACGGGATCATGCATTACGGTACGAGTAAAGTGACTTGCCGGTAACGAGACTGAACAAGGTATTGGGATACCGACGATCGAGTCTCGGGCAAGTAACGTACCGATTGACAAAGGGAATTGCATACAGGGTTTGATCGAATCCTCGACATCGTGGTTCATCCGATGACAACATCGAGGAGCATGTGGGAGCCATCATGGGTATCCAGATCCCGCTGATGGTTATTGACTGAGAGCGTCTCGGTCATGTCTGCATGTCTCCCGAACCCGTAGGGTCTACACACTTAAGGTTCGGTGACGCTAGGGTTATGAAGATATGGATATGCAGAAACCCGAATGTTGTTCGGAGTCCCGGATGAGATCCCAGACGTCACGAGGAGTTCCGGAATGGTCCAGAGGTAAAGAATTATATATAGGAAGTGCTATTTCGGGCATCGGGACAAGTTTCGGGGTTATCGGTATTGTACCGGGACCACCGGAAGGGTCCCGGGGGTCCACCGGGTGGGGCCACCTGTCCCGGGGGGCCACATGGGCTGTAGGGGGTGCGCCTTGGCCATCATGGGCCAAGGGCACCAGCCCCTATAGGCCCATGCGCCTAGGGTTTCCCCCTAGGAGGAGTCCTAGTGGTGGAAGGCACCCCTAGGTGCCTTGGGGGGGGGGGAGGGAAACCTCCCCTAGGTCGCCGCCCCCCCTAGTAGATCTCATCTACTAGGGCCGGCGCCCCCCTGGCACCCCTATATATAGTGGGGGAGAGGAGGGACTTCACACACCAGCCCCTGGCGCCTCCACCTCCCCCCGTTACGTCTCTCCCTCGTAGTCTCGGCGAAGCCCTGCTGCTGTGACGCCCTGCATCCACCACCACGCCGTCGTGCTGCTGGATCTTCATCAACCTCTCCTTCCCCCTTGCTGGATCAAGAAGGAGGAGACGTCTCCCGTCCCGTACGTGTGTTGAACGCGGAGGTGCTGTCCGTTCGGCGCTGGTCATCGGTGATTTGGATCACGTCGAGTACGACTACATCATCACCTTGCAAGCTTCCGCACGTGATCTACAAGTGGTATGTAGATGCAAACTCTCTCCCTAGACTCGTTGCTTAGATGAACTCATAGATGGATCTTGGTGAAACCGTAGGAAAATTTTTAATTTTCTGCAACGTTCCCCAACAGTGGCATCATGAGCTAGGTCTATGCGTAGTTCTCTTTGCACGAGTAGAACACAACTTTGTTGTGGGCGTGGATTTTGTCATCTTACTTGCCTCTACTAGTCTTTTCTTGCTCAACGGTATTGTGGGATGAAGCGGCCCGGACCAACCTTACACGTACACTTACGTGAGACCGGTTCCACCGACTGACATGCACAAGTTGCATAAGGTGGCTGGCGGGTGTCTGTCTCTCCCACCTTAGTTGGAGCGGAATCGATGAACAGCGCCCTTATGAAGGGTAAATAGAAGTTGACAAAATCACGTTGTGGTGATTCGTAGGTAAGAAAACGTTCTTGCTAGAACCCAATTGCAGCCACGTAAAAGATGCAACAACAATTAGAGGACGTCTAACTTGTTTTTGCAGCGATTGATCATGTGATGTGATATGGCCAGAAGTTGTGATGAATGATGAATTGTGATGTATGAGATCATGTTCTTTGTAATAGGATTCACGACTTGCATGTCGATGAGTATGACAACCGGCAGGAGCCATAGGAGTTGTCATTATTTTTTGTATGACCTGCGTGTCATTGAATAACGTCATGTAAACTACTTTACTTTATTGCTAAACGTTAGTCATAGAAGTAGAAGTAGTCGTTGGCGTGACAACTTCATGAAGACACGATGATGGAGATCATGGTGTCAAGCCGGTGACAAGATGATCATGGAGCCCCGAAGATGAAGATCAATGGAGCTATATGATATTGGCCATATCATGTCACAACTATATAATTGCATGTGATGTTTATTATGTTTATGCATCTTGTTTACTTAGGACGACGGTAGTAAATAAGATGATCCCTTATAAAATTTCAAGAAGTGTTCTCCCCTAACTGTGCACCGTTGCTACAGTTCGTCGTTTCTAAGCACCACGTGATGATCGGGTGTGATGGATTCTTACGTTCACATACAACGGGTGTAAGACAGTTTTACACAGCGAAAACACTTAGGGTTAACTTGACGAGCCTAGCATGTGCAGACATGTCCTCGGAACACGGAGACCGAAAGGTCGAACACGAGTCGTATGGAAGATACGATCAACATGAAAATGTTCACCGACGATGACTAGTCCGTCTCACGTGATGATCGGACACGGGCTAGTCGACTCCGATCGTGTAACACTTAGATGACTAAAGGGATGTCTAATCTAAGTGGGAGTTCATAATTTGATTAGAACTTTATTATCATGAACTTAGTCTAAAACCTTTGCAAATATGTCTTGTAGATCAATGGCCAACGCTAATGTCAACATGAACTTCAACGCGTTCCTAGAGAAAACCAAGCTGAAAGATGATGGCAGCAACTATACGGACTGGGTCCGGAACCTGAGGATCATCCTCATAGCTGCCAGGAAACAATATGTCCTAGAAGGACCGCTAGGTGACGCTCCCATCCCAGAGAACCAATACATTATGAATGCTTGGCAGTCTCGCGCTGATGATTACTCCCTCGTTCAGTGCGGCATGCTTTACAGCTTAGAACCGGGGCTCCAAAAGCGTTTTGAGCATCACGGAGCATATGAGATGTTCGAAGAGCTGAAACTAGTTTTCCAAGCTCATGCCCGGGTCGAGAGATATGATGTCTCCGACAAGTTCTACAGTTGTAAGATGGAGGAAAATAGTTCTGTCAGTGAGCACATCCTGAAGATGTCTGGGTTGCACAACCGTATGACCCAGCTGAACATTAACCTCCCAGATGAGGCGGTCATTGACAGAATCCTCCAGTCGCTCCCACCAAGCTACAAGAGCTTTGTGATGAACTACAACATGCAGGGAATGGAAAAGACCATTCCTGAAGTGTTCTCGATGCTGAAGTCAGCAGAGGCTGAAATCAAGAAAGAACATCAAGTGTTGATGGTCAATAAGACCACTAAGTTCAAGAAGGGCAAGGGTAAGAAGAACTTCAAGAAGGACGGCAAAGATGTTGCCGCGCCTGGTAAGCCAGTTACCGGGAAGAAGTCAAAGAATGGACCCAAGCCTGAGACTGAGTGCTTTTATTGCAAGGGGAAGGGTCACTGGAAGCGGAACTGCCCCAAATACTTAGCGGATAAGAAGGCCGGCAACACCAAAGGTATATTTGATATACATGTGATATATGTGTACCTTACCAGTAATCGTAGTAACTTCTGGGTATTTGATACCGGTGCTGTTGCTCATATTTGTAACTCATAGCAGGAGCTGCGGAATAAACGGAGACTGGCAAAGGACGAGGTGACGATGCGCGTCGGGAATGGTTCCAGAGTCGATGTGATCGCCGTCGGCACGCTGCCTCTACATTTACCTACGGGATTAGTTTTGAACCTTAATAATTGTTATTTAGTGCCAAGTTTGAGCATGAACATTGTATCAGGATCTCGTTTAATACGAGATGGCTACTCATTTAAGTCTGAGAATAATGGTTGTTCGATTTATATGAGAGATATGTTTTATGGTCATGCTCCGATGGTCAATGGTTTATTCTTAATGAATCTCGAGCGTAATATTACACATGTTCATAGTGTAGATGCCAAAAGATTTAAAGTTGATAACGATAGTCCCACATACTTGTGGCACTGCCGCCTTGGTCACATTGGTGTCAAGCGCATGAAGAAGCTCCATGCCGATGGACTTTTAGAGTCTCTTGATTATGAATCGTTTGACACGTGCGAACCATGCCTCTTGGGCAAAATGACCAATACTCCGTTCTCCGGAACAATGGAGCGAGCAACCAACTTATTGGAAATCATACATACCGATGTGTGCGGTCCAATGAGCGTTGAGGCTCGCGGAGGATATCGTTATGTTCTCACTCTCACAGATGACTTGAGTAGATATGGGTATGTCTACTTAATGAAACACAAGTCTGAGACCTTTGAAAAGTTCAAGGAATTTCAGAATGAGGTGGAGAATCAACGTGACCGAAAGATAAAATTCTTACGATCAGATCATGGAGGAGAATACTTAAGTCACGAATTTGGTACACACTTAAAGAAATGTGGAATCGTTTCACAGCTCACGCCGCCTGGAACACCTCAGCGAAACGGTGTGTCCGAACGTCGTAATCGCACTCTATTGGATATGGTGCGGTCTATGATGTCTCTTACCGATTTACCGCTATCATTTTGGGGATACGCTCTAGAGACAGCTACATTCACTTTAAATAGGGCACCGTCTAAATCCATTGAGACGACACCGTATGAATTATGGTTTGGAAAGAAACCTAAGCTGTCGTTTCTAAAAGTTTGGGGATGCGAAGCTTATGTCAAGAAACTTCAACCTAAAAAGCTCGAACCCAAGTCGGAAAAATGCGTATTCATAGGATACCCTAAGGAAACTGTAGGGTATACCTTCTACTTAAGATCCGAAGGCAAGATCTTTGTTGCCAAGAACGGATGCTTTCTGGAAAAAGAGTTTCTCTCGAAAGAAGTAAGTGGGAGGAAAGTAGAACTCGATGAAGTACTACCTCTTGAGCGGGATAGTGATGCAGCACAGGAAACCGTTCCTGTGATGCCCACACCAACTGAAGAGGAAAACCATGATAATGATCAAGGTACTTCGGATCAAGTTACTGCTGAACTTCGTAGGTCCACAAGGACACGTTCCGCACCAGAGTGGTACGGCAACCCTGTCCTGGAAATCATGTTGTTAGACAACAATGAACCTTCGAACTATGAAGAAGCAATGGCGGGCCCGGATTCCAACAAATGGCTTGAAGCCATGAAATCCGAGATAGAATCCATGTATGAAAACAAAGTATGGACTTTGACAGACTTGCCCGATGATCGGCGAGCGATAGAAAACAAATGGATCTTTAAGAAGAAGACAGACGCGGATGGTAATGTTACCATCTATAAAGCTCGACTTGTTGCTAAGGGTTATCGACAGGTTCAAGGGATTGACTACGACGAGACATTCTCTCCCGTAGCGAAGCTAAAGTCCGTCCGAATCATGTTAGCAATTGCCGCATACTATGATTATGAGATATGGCAGATGGACGTCAAAACAGCATTCCTTAACGGGCATCTTAAGGAAGAACTGTATATGATGCAGCCGGAAGGTTTTGTCGATCCTCGGAACACTAACAAAGTATGCAAGCTCCAGCGATCCATTTATGGACTGGTGCAAGCATCTCGGAGTTGGAACATTCGCTTTGATGAGATGATCAAAGCGTTTGGGTTTATGCAGACTTATGGAGAAGCCTGCGTTTACAAGAAAGTGAGTGGGAGCTCTGTAGCAAGTGGGAGACTGTTGGAAATATGCCCTAGAGGCAATAATAAAAGTATTATTATATTTCATTGTTCATGATAATTGTCTTTTATTCATGCTATAACTGTATTATCCGGAAATCGTAATACACGTGTGAATACTTAGACCACACTATGTCCCTGGTAAGCCTCTAGTTGACCAGCTCGTTGTGATCAACAGATAGTCATGGTTTCCTGACTATGGACATTGGATGTCGTTGATAACGGGATCACATCATTAGGAGAATGATGTGATGGACAAGACCCAATCCTAAGCATAGCATAAAAGATCGTGTAGTTCGTTTTGCTAGAGCTTTGCAAGTGTCAAGTATCTCTTCCTTCGACCATGAGATCGTGTAACTCCCGGATACCGTAAGAGTGCCTTGGGTGTATCAAACGTCACAACGTAACTGGGTGACTATAAAGGTGCATTACAGGTATCTCCGAAAGTAGCTGTTGGGTTGACACGGATCGAGACTGGGATTTGTCACTCCGTATGACGGAGAGGTATCTCTGGGCCCACTCGGTAATGCATCATCATATTGAGCTCAATGTGACCAAGGTGTTGGACACGGGATCATGCATTACGGTACGAGTAAAGTGACTTGCCGGTAACGAGACTGAACAAGGTATTGGGATACCGACGATCGGGTCTCGGGCAAGTAACGTACCGATTGACAAAGGGAATTGCATACAGGGTTTGATCGAATCCTCGACATCGTGGTTCATCCGATGACAACATCGAGGAGCATGTGGGAGCCATCATGGGTATCCAGATCCCGCTGATGGTTATTGACTGAGAGCGTCTCGGTCATGTCTGCATGTCTCCCGAACCCGTAGGGTCTACACACTTAAGGTTCGGTGACGCTAGGGTTATGAAGATATGGATATGCAGAAACCCGAATGTTGTTTGGAGTCCCGGATGAGATCCCGGACGTCACGAGGAGTTCCGGAATGGTCCAGAGGTAAAGAATTATATATAGGAAGTGCTATTTCGGGCATCGGGACAAGTTTCGGGGTTATCGGTATTGTACCGGGACCACCGGAAGGGTCCCGGGGGTCCACCGGGTGGGGCCACCTGTCCCGGGGGGCCACATGGGCTGTAGGGGGTGCGCCTTGGCCATCATGGGCCAAGGGCACCAGCCCCTATAGGCCCATGCTCCTAGGGTTTCCCCCTAGGAGGAGTCCTAGTGGTGGAAGGCACCCCTAGGTGCCTTGGGGGGGAGGGAAACCTCCCCTAGGCCGCCGCCCCCCCTAGTAGACCTCATCTACTAGGGCCGGCGCCCCCCTGGCACCCCTATATATAGTGGGGGAGAGGAGGGACTTCACACACCAGCCCCTGGCGCCTCCACCTCCCCCCGTTACGTCTCTCCCTCGTAGTCTCGGCGAAGCCCTGCTGCTGTGACGCCCTGCATCCACCACCACGCCGTCGTGCTGCTGGATCTTCATCAACCTCTCCTTCCCCCTTGCTGGATCAAGAAGGAGGAGACATCTCCCGTCCCGTACGTGTGTTGAACGCGGAGGTGCCGTCCGTTCGGCGCTGGTCATCGGTGATTTGGATCACGTCGAGTACGACTACATCATCACCTTGCAAGCTTCCACACGCGATCTACAAGTGGTATGTAGATGCAAACTCTCTCCCTAGACTCGTTGCTTAGATGAACTCATAGATGGATCTTGGTGAAACCGTAGGAAAAATTTTAATTTTCTGCAACGTTCCCCAACATGTGGATGGTCTGGTTCCTCTCCTGATTTGGTGAGATTCCCCCTCCCTCTATGGTGGTGGCTGGTCCTATTTATAGAGGCACGGGTCCTCTTCCCAAATATTAGGCGGGAAGGGATCCCACAACGGCCAATTTGAAGGGGGCAACTAGTACAAGTTATCCTGACAAAAGGTGGTCTTCACCTGCCAAAGGCTCTGGTGGTGACGCCGTCGTGGGCTCCATGATGACCTCCGTCCTGCCGTCCTGCTGGTCTTGGTCTCGTTGCACCCATATGGAAACATTTTCCTGATGCCTCGGCACTCCTCGCATGTGCTTGCCTCTTTAGCACCAAAGAAGCAATAGGTACTCTGTGCCCGCTGGCGCCCACCTAGCCTTGGTCGTCATGGCTCACATCATGGAAACCTCACGAGGTGCCCCTTGCCTTGATCTCTCTGCTCCTCGCGAGCTAGCCTAGTGAGGCTGCCCATAAGGAGGTCTTATGGCGTCCGCCTCCCAAGGCTTGGCCCCTCGCGAGGGTATTGAGTGTTTGCTGATGAAGATGGGCCGTACCAGGCCACTGGTGGAGCCACGCCCTGGGCCCCGGGCAGGCAAGTCTGGGTACCCCCGTTCCCAAAACACCGACAGAACTCCTTTCCTTGCTTCTACTCTTGTAGAACTTGTGGAAGTTCTTCACCATTAGGCTCAGTTCTTCATTGAAGGCTTGTTTCTCACTTGATGATGTAGGAGAATCACATGAGGCTTTGTAAGCACCACTTGACTTGTTCTTAAGCTCTTCCGTATCCTTGAGTGACATCTCATGAGCAACAATTCTTCCAATGACTTCCGTTGGCTTGAGATCTTTGTAGTTGGGCATCATTTGGATCAATGTGCACACGATATCATATTTCCATCCAAGGCTCTTAGGATCTTCTTGATGATGAATCTATCGGTCATCTCTTCACTTCCAAAGCTGACAATCTCATTTGTGATGAGAGCGAGCCTAGAGTACATTTCAGCGACACCTTCACCATCCTTCATTTTGAACTTGTCAAGCTTTCTTTGAAGCACATCCAATTTGGATTCCTTGACGGAGTCGGTACCCTCGTGCATATCAATCAAAGTATCCCAAATTTCCTTTGCATTCTCAAGACGGGTGATTTTGTTGAATTCTTCGGGGCATAATCCGTTGAAGAGAATATCACAAGCTTGAGCATTGTATTGCAGCATCTTCAACTCTTCTGCGGTAGCGTCACGGTTTGGTTCTCTCCCATCAAAGAATTCACCTTGCAAGCCAATACACACAATAGCCCAAATGGCAGGGTTATGTCCAAGAATATGCATTTTCGTCTTATGCTTCCAACTAGCAAAATTAGTACCATCAAAGTAAGGACCTCTACGGTGGTAATTTCCCTTGCTAGACGCCATACTCTCCTAGGTTGTGAAACCAATACTATGATCACCAAAAGCTATGGAAATCAAGGCAAATGGAGACCAAAGCTCTGATACCACTTGTAGGATCAAAAGTATGTCTAGAGGGGGTGATTAGATTACTTGACCAAATAAAAATCTAGCATTTTCCCAATTTGAAGTCTTGGCAGATTTTAACAACTTAGCACAAGTCAAGCAATCAACCTACACATGCAAGTCTAAGAGTATAGCAGTGGAATGTAAAACATTGCACATGAAGGTAAAGGGAGGAGTTTGGAGGGAGCAAACGTAATGTAGACACGGAGATTTTTGGCGTGGTTTTGATAGGTGGTGCTATCGTACATCCACGTTGATGGAGACTTCATCCCACGAAGGGTAATGGTTGCGAAAGTCCACGGAGGGCTCCACCCATGAAGGGTCCACGAAGAAGCAACCTTGTCTATCCCACCTTGGCCATCGCCCATGAAGGACTTGCCTCACTAGGGTAGATTTTCACGAAGTAGGCGATCTCCTTGCCCGTACAAAATCCTTGGTTCAACTCCACAATCTTGACGGAGGCTCCCAAGTGACACCTAACCAATCTAGGAGACACCACTCTCCAAAAGGTAATAGACGGTGTGTTGATGATGAACTCCTTGCTCTTGTGCTTCAAATGACAGTCTCCCCAACACTCAACTCTCTCTCACTGATTTGGATTTGGTGGAAATATGATTTGAGTGGAAGGAAACTTTGGGAAGGCTAGAGATCAAGATTCAAATGGTTGGAATGGAATATATTGGTCTCAACACATGAGTAGGTGGTTCTCTCTCAGAAAATGAAACCTGAAGTGTAGGCATGTTCTGATGGCTCTTTACCATAATGAAGGAAGGGTGGAGGGGTATATATAGCCTCCACACAAAAACTAACCGTTACACACAATTCACCAAACTCGGTGGGACCGAATCAGAAAACTCGGTGGGACCGATTCAGTTCAAAATGTGAACGTTAGGCTTTTCGGTGGGACCGACGTGTCAACTCGGTGGGACCGATTTCATTAGGGTTAGGGCATAACGTAATCTCGGTGAGACCGATTACACAAACTCGGTGGGACTGATTTTGGTAATAAGCTAACCAGAGAGTTGGTCAGGCAAACTCGGTGGGACCGAATCGCTCATTTTGGTGAGACCGAAATGTTACGAAAGGGAAACAGAGAGTTTGCATTGTGAACTCGGTGGGACCGGTCGCTCATCTCGGTTGGACCAAAACATTACGAAGGGAAACAGAGAGTTTGCAATCCCATCTCGGTGAGACCGAGATCCCTATCGGTGAGACCGAAGTGACTAGGGTTTGTGGCAGTGGCTATGTCAAGTGAACTCGGTGGCGCCGGATAGAACATTTTGATGGGGCCGAGTTTGACTTTTTGGTTTGGGACATATGTGGATATGAGAAAGTGGTTGAAGGTTTTTGGAGCATATCACTAATCATTTTGAATAAGCAAGCCATTGAGCAACACCTCATCCCCTTTTAATAGTATTGGCTTTTCCTATGGACTCAATTTGATCTTGGATCACTAAAAGTAAAATGTGGAGTCCTGAGCTTGAGCCAATATGTGTCCTTAGCATTTTGAGGGGTCCACATTCCTAATCCATGCCATGCCAATCATTGAACTTTCTGAAATGAACATCTTGAAATAGTGTTCGTTCAATGAGCTATATGTTGTTACTAATTACCAAAACCACCCAGGGATAGTTGCACTTTCATTTGGGGTCAGTCTAGATCCTGCCAGAAGTAACGACGGCCGACGAGTGTGTCCGGGACGTTACACCTACTCCTTTGGTTCTTGGGGAAGCCAAACCTTCAATCTCTTTGTATCTTACTCATGACTTAATCTTTTTTATGCAGATAGGTCTTTCGGAGGTCAACTCCAGCAGGCTTAGGGAATCATTTTTTAACACGGTACAGACGCAAGCGCTCATACATTCACCTCTATGAACGCACACACGTACACCCTACCCCTATGAGCATCTTCGAGAGACTGAGCCGGCATATCATCTTGAGATTTATGAAGCCACCGTAGGTGCCTCGTCCTTGAAGGAAACGTTGATGTCTACTACGCAACTTCATTCTTGTAGACACGTGTTGGGCCTCCAAGCGCAGAGTTTTGTAGGACAGTATCAATTTCCCCTCAAGTGGATGACCTAAGGTTTATCAATTCGTGAGAGGTGTAGGATGAAGATGGTCTCCCTCAAACGACCCTGCAACCAAATACAAGAAATCTCTTATGTCCCCAACACACCCAATACAATGGCAAATTGTATAGGTGCACTAGTTCGGCGAAGAGATGGTGATAAAAGTGTAATATGAATAGTAGATATTGGGTTTTGTTATCTGAAATTATAAAAACAGCAAGGTAACTAATAGTAAATGGGCACAAAAACGGTGTTGCGATGCTTAAAAATGAGGCCTAGGGTCCGTACTTTCGCTAGTGCAATTTCTCAACAGTGTTAACATAGTTGGATCATATGATTATCCCTCAAATTACAATAAAGAATCAATCCCGAGTTCCTCTTAGCGGATAACAAAAGATAGCAATTGTTTGTAGGGTACGAAACCCCCTCAAAGCTATTCTTTCCGTTTGATCTATTCAATAGTTCGTACTAGAATAACAACAAAGCATATTCATATTCATAATACTCAATCCGCACAAGGAACTATACAGAGACCCTGTTGGGGATATGATTATCATATATGACCCGCCTAAGAGGGGCCGGGTCATCCATTATGATGGTTCATATAAATGAAGCCCAAGAGTATACTAAAGAGGGCGGTTCATAGATAGGCTTGTTAAACGGCCCAAGTCTGGAGGTGGCTTAAGGCCCGTAAGTGTAAACCGCCATGTATAGGTAAACTTGTATTGTAAGGCATGTAAGATAAGTCACCGAGTTGAACACATTTGTATGAGCCGGCCGGGACTCTATAGGCTGCAGGGCGTCAACCCATGTATATAAGGGGACGACCAGGCAGCGGCTTAGGGCAAGAAGCAACAAATCGAAAGCCAAGCAAAGTGTGTTTGCTCCCTGGTAATCAAAACCCTAGCAATACCACCTCAAACTGGAGTAGGCTTTACCTTCACCTCAAGGGCCGAACCAGTATAAACTCTCTGTGTCCTTTGTCCCGTTTAAACCCTTTAAGCTAACCTCGTCCCAATGGCTCCACAACTAAGTCCTTCTACGAGGACATCTGCCGTGACACTTCCACGATAGTTGACGCCCATCGTGGGGCCTGCGCATGATGGTTTTGAGTTCTTAAAGGGCAGCTTCGAAGGGCTCAAGGGATACATTGTGGGCCGGATGACAAAGAGTCGTCGCGGCAAGCTCTACATCGACGATGCAGGCTGGGGACCCGAGGCTGGCTCAATTGAGTACAGGTATCGGGTCCCCTTCGGCGGAATCCACGTCTTCATTGGCAAGATCGGTAAGCCGGGCCCTGAGCCAGACATATGAACCGACATCATCGGGACGGCTCAGCGTGCAGGACCCGCTCGGCCTCGACCCGCCGTAAGGCATGTCTTTGTTGGGTTCACCCACGGGGCTGAGTTGGAAGGCTTTGTCTCCGGCGGTGAGACGGCCATCTGCTCTGATGATGAGTAGTGCACAGGCGAGACCAACTCAATGTATCAGCTACAAGACGGGCGGCTTGGGGGCTGTTCCGATGGCGACAGTATTCCATATCCCCGTGAGCCGCCGAACAGGGTGGCGATCTACATGGCTGGTGTAACAGCCCGGATTTTTGCCCTTTTCTTCTTCCTTTGATTTTTTTGGAATTCCTGTTTTGTTTTGCTTTTCCGTGGCTATGTGGTTCTGAAACTTGGGAAGATCATGTCTTCCTAGGTTTTATAGTGTCTTGTCACCCTCATCATCATCCCAAGATCATGTTATTTCCATCCTTGACCTAACCCAATATTCTTTTTATTGGGAATATTCCTTTTAGGATAAAGGAATAACCCTTTAAAACCCTAAGTTGTGAAGCAACCTATATTTCTGTCACTCCTAAAATTCCCAAATAATTTTCATAAATTGTTCGGGTCATATCTTCCTCAAATACAGCAAAATATATCATTGGCCATCTTTCCCATCATGCTCAATTAATTCCTTTTCTGTTCAGTCCTGAATGGCAGTTTGTGAAGCAAGTGCCATTTATCTTTGCCCAATTCAACCCAAACTTCTTGGAAATCTTTTTCTGTCCAAATAATTGCCTCATGCCAAAATGCAACTCAATTTGCCTAGTAAATATTCCTGAGCAATTATTCAAAGTTCCTGTCTGAGGGAAGTGATTGTGAAGGAAGTACAAGCAAGGCATATCCAAAGAGTTGAAATTTTGCAAGGTCCTTCATATGATAAAATCATGACACTCTACCAAATATGAGCTCCTGTAAATCATCTATGTGAGCCCAGCCCCAAATCTTACTTTCTGGTCAGATTTTCAATTTGTGAAGCAACTATATTTTATATTGCTTTAATTGAGCTGAAACTTTACCAGGAAATGCTTCCACCTATATCAACTCTTTCCACCAATTTTTAGCTCAATTAGTTAATCCAATTGCCCTGTGCATTTTTTCCAACTTTCTGTCTAGAATGAAGCTTTGTGAAGCAAGTGCCACTTTGGTATTTCCAAATAGAATGAAAGTTTACAGAAGCTTCATATCATCATATAACCCCTCTATGCCAAATTTCAGCTCATGACAATCAAGTATGTGAGTGTATCATCCAAATTCCTAATTCTGGCCAGTTTTGCACTTTCTACAGCAACCCTCATCTAAACTCCTCTTCTTAGTCTGATTTTTGGTGATCAAAATCACCTTAGTGTGTAATCATCATCAGACAAACTATTTACCATGTTACCAAGCTGGTTTAACCACAGCAAGTTACAAGCACCTCCCTGTTGATTTACATTGGATCTAAGTGCAAATCTCTTCTTTGCCCCTGGACCCAATTATTTCTTCAGTTGGACTAAGGGCACCAAGGTCCATCTACTGGACATGGTCGGCCATGCCAAAGCGCGCCGCTTGCACCAGTGCGCATGGTGATCACGCTTGCATCATAGCTGAACGCGTGCTCTGCCTTGTTCCGGCCACTGTGCTCGTCTCCTACCTCCTCGTCTCGACCTCCATTCATGTCTAGTAGCTGCCCCGTGAGCTCCTGTGTCGCCCTGTGCCTCTGCCTCATCGTCGTTCGCCTTAAATGCGTCGCTAGCGCCATGCCCGTGCCGCGTCCAGCTTCTGCCCGCCATTAAAGCTCGGTCGGGAGCTCGCTCGTGAGCTCTAGAGCCCTCCCCGTGGCTATATATAGCATGCCCGAACCCCTCCGTGGCTCATTCACTCCTCCCCCGCCTCTTTTACCCACCGTAGCAGCTCTCCTCGCTGTTTTCTTCTTCGGCCATCGCGGCCACCACCGGAGTTCGTCTCGGTTCCGGCCACCACAGGCCCCCTCTCCTCCTACCAAGCCCTCCAATGTCTTCCTCTCTTTCCCGCGGTTCGCCCCACCCCACTGGTTCGTCTCCGGAGAGCCCCATGGCAGCGTCCCCCGAGTCCGGCCGCCGCCTTCTCCTCTCGGCCTCATCCTTGATTCCGGCCGTCCACGCCTCCCCTCCACCCCCTGACTCCACCGACGCCTCCTCCACCCTCCGGTGAACCCTCCCAAGCTCTCACTCGCCTCCCCGTCGCCGGAGCACCTCGCCCCCAAGAAAATGGCCGCCGGAGCCGCCTCTGTTCTCCCCTTCGTCGTGGTCGCTCTGCTCCTCTCCGACGTCTCCTCTGCGCGGGGATGGATGCAGCAGGCCAGGCCGAGCCCGCTGGTGGTCTCACCTTAGCCGGAGACGGCCAGAGCCACCGAGGCCCTCGTCGCCCGCACCCGAACAGAGCCATCCCCACCGCCCTGTCCTGTTTCCCCCGCGTTCGGTCTATCCCTCCCCTGGTCGCGGCACTCGCCAGCACGCCCGACTGGCCCCTCGCCGACCGGAGTCGATCGCCGGAGCATCCGCTCCCGTCGCCGGCCGCTCGACCCCACCCCTCCTCTATTTCCTGTCGGGAGGAGGAAGAAGAAGATGGGAGGAGGGAGTGGATAAAGTGGGTCCCGCTTGTCATCCCCTGCCCGTTGACCCAGCCACCTCTGCCCACGTGGCAAGTGGAGACGGTTTTACCAGAGTACGTTTCCCCTTTCTGAAAGCGAACTTTGCTTCGACTTCGGTACTGAATACGTTTTCTGAGTCCGAAAGCGTATTTCTAATTCTGCGCCTCTGCCTTATCCACTCAGGGACTTGTTTGTGATGATATTTTTACAGATTAGTCCCTGATCTTCTACACCTCATAACTCTGCAACGATAACTCCGATTGAGGTGAAACCAGCGCTCACTTCTTCGTCTCATCGAGCTCTATATTTTGGTAACATTTCACTAGGTGGTCTCACCGTGAAAATGACCATTATGCCCTTGCCTCTAATCACCCCCTTCCGAGAAAGAACCGCCCGGCGTTTCGTTTCGCGGCTTCTTCCCGGAGTCTCCGTCACCCCCAGGAAAGCCACAGTACCCACTAACATGATAGTCATGCAGTAGCCATGGTTTTCAACTTGAATATTTATTAAATGTTTGCTTGTTTAAAATATGGTTATCGTTGTTTCGGTAATGCTTCTGGGTCAGTGCTTACTTTCTTGCTATGTTGTTATGCACCTGGTTATCATGCCCTGCTAGTTGCTAGTATTCCTTTCATATGCTTATGCTTGCTAGTAGTACATGTTGATGTTGCTGATGGTCTTCGGTGCATGACTCCCGTCTGTCCCGAGTACCGTTGTTATGCATGTTCCGTTGCATCCAGTTGGTTAAATGCTTGCATGATGACATTGTTGATATGTTCTTGCATGATATTTATTGTTGATGCTAGTGGTCATGCTATGTTTCTGAGAAGTGTGTACTTGTGGTGTTCATGCTAATCAGTATGCCATGCTCAGTTGGATATGATTCGTTGTTGATATGGTTAATAGTTATGTTGCACCTCCATGCTTATGCTGATATCATGTTCATGCATTGTAATTTTCATCATGTTATTTTATCATGGATCAGCATATTTGCATTCAAGTTTAACCGGATTAAACTGAACTTGAACAACTGTTGGCTGAGTCATGGTGCCACCATATCGAGCTGACAAGTGCAACCACACTTGCCTTTATGGGGAGGTCCTAACTGGGTCTATTGTCGTGCCTCTCGCCGATGCCTCCAATGAGGGAAGGTTATGGGCGTGCGGTACCCTAGCCCGGTAAGCAGACATAACCTTGTGTGCCCGTTGTTGTTATATCCAGATTGTCCCCGTTTGGGTCCGTTTTGCCACGACGGTGGCCGTTGGTGCCTTTGGTAGGCACGGGTCCACCCATGACCTGGCCCAGAGGGGAGTTGGTCGGAGTGGCCGGGAGAGTGTCATGGCAGTAGATCGGTTTTGTCGGAATGTTGTTGGTCCATCCAAATGGGAGTGAGAGGCCATGCTTTCCGTGGTGTGGGTATAGTGTACTAACCTCTGCAGAGTGTATATTAAATCTATCGATAGCTGTGCCCGCAGATAAGGGCCCAGTTCGTGTCGGTCACACTATGGCTCAACAGTTATAATAATAACTTGCTTAATTACAACCCCGGTTCGGTGATGAGATAAGTTGGTGTTGTGATCCATGAATGATCACCATTTGGTTACGAGGTAACTCGTTGAGCCCAGAGTGGTTCCATTCGTGATCCGTGAATGATGACCGTGGTATCGAGGATACCAAGTTGATTAGTATTCGTGATGTTGTGCGAGAATCGTGGGTAAAGATCAAGCTCCTTGTGGTCATTTAATGATTACTACGGTATTGTTTATACCAAGCTTGATTTGATCCTGAGATCATCGTGTAATGTCCGAGGTGGGTAAGTGATGCATGTGATGGTTACGAGGTAACCTGAACAGAATAAGTGGTGCATATAGTGTCATCATGCACTACTAGGGAAAACCTTATACACAGAAATTTAGCAACATCACGGGTTAAAAAAGGGTGCTAGTGCTAGATAGCAGTAGCGGTTCAGAATAAACCGCGCTGCAGATACGATTCTAGCAGTAGCGCGTGTGCCCGTAAAAGCGCTACTACTAATATTCCCATTGCTGGAACGATGGGCTACGCATAGAAGTAGCGGCCTTGCAGGAAGCGCGCTACCGCTAGGGCATGAGTAGCAGCGCGTTTCCCTGTAACAAAGCTACTGCTAATGGAAATAAAATAAAATGAAAAACAAATAGAAAAGTAAATGAAATTGAAAGAAACAGAAAAAGGAGAAAGAAAAAAATAAAATGTAAAGCAAAATAAATGAAAAAGCGAAAAAACAGAGAAAGGCTTAGCTGTAGCGTGTGTTAGTAAGAGGTGCTGTAGCTAACGCAGCTGCAGCGCGTTTCCAGGACCCCTGCTATAGAAACAAAAAAGGAAATAAAAAAGAGAGAAAATTACATATGTATAGCAGTAGCGCGTTTTGGAAAAAGCGCTATAGCTACCTTAGCTATAGCGCGTTCTGCGAAACGCGCTACCGCTAGTTTTGACTTA
>NC_041380.1:58351336-58378222 GCF_002162155.2 Triticum dicoccoides | reverse complement strand
CACCCCGCCGCCGTCTCCCCGATTCGCCGTCGCCCCACTTCGCCGCCGTCTCCTGCCGACGTCGACGCCCCCGGAGCCACCAGAGCCGTGCCCCGTCAACGCCACCGGAGCCGCCCCCAACGCCACTGAGCTGCGCGGCCTCATCAACGCCACCGGAGCCGTCGTCGACGCCACCGGATCCTCCCTCGCCACAACTGCCTCCCTCGCCGTCACTGGAGATGCCCCTGCCTCCCTCGCCACCACTGCCTCCCTCGCCACCACCGGAGCCATCGTCTGTAAGCCCCCACCCCTCCTCTCTCTCTCATGCATAGGTTAGCTAGTTTAATTATGTTAATTATCTAGGTTAGGGCAAAAATTTAGTTAGGGCTTTGACAGAGAAGTAGTTAGGTTAACTATTTTAATTAGGTTAATTACCTAGGTTAGTGGAAAAATTTAGTTAGGGCTTTGACAGAGAACTAGTCAGGTTAACTAGTTTAATTAGGTTAATTATCTAGGTTATTTAGGCAAGTTTTATTTTAAAGATGATCCCTTCCTAGACTTTTATTGTTGATTATATCTTTTCATTGAAGTGGTCATGTTGTTTGTGCCCAAGTGGCTTTGTTGTTTGAATGAAGCTGAGTGGCCTATATATGTTTTGCTGGAATGTTGATTCGTTTCCGTTCTGGCAAATTTGAGGTTCTCAATTTGTCCACTTTTTAGCAAAGGTCATGCCCAAATTTTTCGTGAATTTCGGCATGACTTGTGCTACAAACTAGGACATATCGAGTGCCCGGGATTTGCCGCACTAGGAAGGAGTCAATGTTCCTACAAAACATAGGCCTTTTGTATGTCATTATTCATTTTATTAGGTCTAGAATTAATTTACTAGATTTAATCTTAGGAAACATGGCTAGTAACGATGAAGGACAGGGTTGAAATGAATCGGATGTGGATGCGGCTCAAATGAGTTAGGGTTCATGTAAGGGTGTGGAAACGAATCAAATTTCTAAGATGAATCATAAAACGAGTAAAATTTGACCACTTATTTCACTTTATAGTTGGATAATTGGAATATCCGCTACCACTTTCCACCCCTAGGTTTATCAAATTAGTTGGTAATTAGGGTAGTAGTTCCTAGGTACTAATTAGTTAGTAAGAACTTGTTGCTATTTTTATTTATAGTAAGTTTATTTTTAGTAAGAACTAGTTGAATTAATAGAACTAGTTAGTAAGAACTTGTTGCTATTTTTTTAGTTAAAGCAATTTTTCTTGCATCGACGTGGACGATGCCTATCCCGCATCCTCGTCGTCGAGTCAGCGGAGGACGACACCTGCTTGACCAGATGGGCCATGTCCGGGACTGGGCTCCGTTGGGGTGGTACTGGGAGGCGCTACCTACCGGGGGGCGCAGGTAGGTGAGGAGCCAGCCTGTCGTTGACCTGAACCTTATTTGGTGGCGGTCGCGTGGGCCAGTGACGGTCCAGAGGCTTGAGGACTCCGCGGAGGTGGTGCGTCATCGTGTTAGTGAGGAGGACGCGCACGTCCGTCGCTACTTGTTTGCATTGGAGCACAGGTTCTCCAATACCTGGCAGGTTCTCCAGGGATCTCACTAGAGCTATGATCCCGTGATGGTTCCTTCTCTGTGGGTGTCCACCGCCCGCGCCGATACCCGTCGTGTGCTAGGGTTTTAGTTGTATTAGTGCTGTTATATGTATGACACTATTTGGGATGTATTAGTGATAATATTCGACGATGTACAGATGCATGAGATGATTCACTTTTGCTTATTGAATGCATACTAATTTTAGTCCTATAAGATATTTTGAAATGTATATCTTGTGTTGCTCAATATCCAAGTGGCCGGTCATGTTTGTAGGTTACACCTCCGAGTGGCCTATGTTTTGCCGGAGTGTTGATTCATTTCCGTTCCGGCAAATTTCAGGTGCTCGATATGTCCTATTTTACCAAAGGTCATGCCGGATTTTTCCGTGAATTTTGGCATGACTGGTGCCAGAATATGTAGGAAATATCGAGTGCCCCGGATTTCTGTGTTGAGTATCCTGGTAGTTGTCTTCGATCGATTTTCAATTAATGTTTTAACTATGAATATAGGAAATGTCTGATGACGAAAAGGATTTCGGTATTTGCAAATACTGCGAAGACGAGCGCGACCTGTGCGACGGAATCTTCCAAGATGATGATAGGCGCTTCAGCATCAAGCTGGACGAGAACTTCGAAGTGGATACAGTAAGTCACAACGACAAGTCATTTTTTGTAATTAAGCATGACATCTGCTTCATTTGCTTCAACTTATATTTTTTTACATTGTACTAGTGTATCCCCTGCCATGCAAGAGTTTTTGTATTGGATAAGATAGGTTTCAGTCATACTATGGAGGTAAAGAAAGTTTACTTGAAGACAGAGCATGGTTATATTTTCCACGCAAAATTATACAATTCAGATGACTACACCTATTTTGGATGCAAAACATGGCGAGCACTATGCAAGACTTATGCATTTGAGCCTGATATGGTTATCACCTTTGATATTCGTCCGGAAGATGATATTGAAGGTAATACCGACATCTGGGTCGATGTGCAGACGCCTCCAGTTATACCATTATGTAAGTTTCTCCACCATATTTATGTCTTTGATATTGTTTATTCAAAAATAGTTGACATCTAATTTGTATTGTCAGCTTATTTTGGTGCAAGCAAACATGTTCAGGGCTTGGTAGACATGACCTACTACTGTCCCGAGGCTGAACTCAACTGCGAGGAGCTAACTCATTATGGTTCATGGCTTGAGGATCTTGATACTGTCAAGACAAATTTTCTTCCTGCATTTAGAAATGTTAGTACTGAAAACATGCGACCAATAGTGTTCGTAATGAACTACGGTCACATCTATTTAGGAAGGATGGTAATGTTGGGGAACGTAGCACAAATTCAAAATTTTCCTACGTGTCACCAAGATCTATCTATGGAGTCATCTAGCAACGAGGGAGGAGTGGATCTACATACCCTTGTAGATCGCGCGCGGAAGCGTTCAAGAGAACGGGGTTGATGGAGTCGTACTCGTCGTGATCCAAATCACCGATGATCCTAGCGCCGAACGGACGGCACCTCCGCGTTCAACACACGTACGGAGCAGCGACATCTCCTCCTTCTTGATCCAGCAAGGGGGGAGGAGAGGTTGATGGAGATCCAACAGCACGACGGCGTGGTGGTGGAAGTAGCGGGATTCCAACAGGGCTTCGCCAAGCGCTGCGGGAGGAGGAAGGTGTGTCATGGGAGGGAGAGGGAGGCGCCAGGGCTTATGTATGGTTGCCCTCCCTTCCCCCCACTATATATAGGGCCAAGGGAGAGGGGGAGGGCGCAGCCTTGCCCCTTCCTCCAAGGAAGGGTGCGGCCAAGGGGGGGAGGAGTCCATCCTCCCCAAGGCACCTCGGAGGTGCCTTCCCCCTTTAGGACTCTCCCCTCCTCTTGTCCCTTTGGCGCATGGGCCTCTAGGGGCTGGTGCCCTTGGCCCATGTAGGCCAAGGCGCACCCCCTACAGCCCATGTGGCCCCCCGGGGCAGGTGGCCCCACCCGGTGGACCCCCGGGACCCTTCCGGTGGTCCCGGTACAATACCGGTGACCCCGAAACTTGTCCCGATGCCCGAAATAGCACTTCCTATATATAATTCTTTACCTCCGGACCATTCCGGAACTCCTCGTGACATCCGGATCTCATCCGGGACTCCGAACAACTTTCGGGTTACCGCATACTAATATCTCTATAACCCTAGCGTCACCGAACCTTAAGTGTGTAGACCCTACGGGTTCGGGAGACATGCAGACATGACCGAGACGACTCTCCGGTCAATAACCAACAGCGGGATCTGGATACCCATGTTGGCTCCCACATGTTCCACGATGATCTCATCGGATGAACCACGATGTCAAGGACTTAATCAATCCCGTATACAGTTCCCTTTGTCTAGCGGTACGATACTTGCCCGAGATTCGATCGTCGGTATCCTGATACCTTGTTCAATCTCGTTACCGGCAAGTCTCTTTACTCGTTCTGTAACACATCATCCCGTGATCAACTCCTTGATCACATTGTGCATATTATGATGATGTCCTACCGAGTGGGCCCAGAGATACCTCTCCGTCACACAGAGTGACAAATCCCAGTCTCGATTCGTGCCAACCCAACAGACACTTTCGGAGATACCTATAATGTACCTTTATAGCCACCCAGTTACGTTGTGACGTTTGGCACACCCAAAGCACTCCTACGGTATCCGGGAGTTGCACAATCTCATGGTCTAAGGAAATGATACTTGACATTAGAAAAGCTTTAGCGAACGAACTACACGATCTTTGTGCTAGGCTTAGGATTGGGTCTTGTCCATCACATCATTCTCCTAATGATGTGATCCCGTTATCAACGACATCCAATGTCCATGGTCAGGAAACCGTAACCATCTATTGATCAACGAGCTAGTCAACTAGAGGCTTACTAGGGACATGGTGTTGTCTATGTATCCACACATGTATCTGAGTTTCCTATCAATACAATTATAGCATGGATAA
This sequence comes from Triticum dicoccoides, assembly GCF_002162155.2. Classification (NCBI taxonomy): domain Eukaryota; kingdom Viridiplantae; phylum Streptophyta; class Magnoliopsida; order Poales; family Poaceae; genus Triticum; species Triticum dicoccoides. The sequence continues at coordinate 58,373,660 of NC_041380.1, read as the reverse complement.
TAAATGATTATCATGAACAAGGAAATATAATAATAACTAATTTATTATTGTCTCTAGGGCATATTTCCAACAGTCTCCCACTTGCACTAGAGTCAATAATCCAGTTCACATCGATATGTGATTAACACTCAAGGTCACATCCCCATGTGACTAACACCCAAAGAGTTCTGGGTTTGATCATGTTATGCTTGTGAGAGAGGTTATAGTCAACGGGTCTGAACCTTTCAGATCCATGTGTGCTTTACAAATCTCTATGTCATCTCCTAGATGCAGCTACCACGCTCTATTTGGAGCCATTTCAAATAACTGTTCTAGTATACGAATCCAGTTTACTACTCAGAATAATCTGGATTAGTGTCAAAGTTTGCATCGGCGTAACCCTTTACGACGAACTCTTTTACCACCTCCATAATCGAGAAAATTCCTTAGTCCACTAGTTACTAAGGATAACTTTGACCGCTGTCTTGTGATCCATTCTTGGATCACTCTTGTACCCCTTGACTAACTCATGGCAAGGCACATTTCAGGTGCGGTACACAGCATAGCATACTGTAGGGCCTATGTCTTAAGCATAGGGGACGACCTTCATCCTTTCTCTCTATTCTGCCGTGGTCGAGCTTTAAGTCTTAACTTCATACCTTACATCTCAGGCAAGAACTTCTTCTTTGACTGATCCATCTTGAACACCTTCAAGATCATGTCAAGGTATGTGCTCATTTGAAAGTACTATTAAGCGTTTTTGATCTATCCTCATAGATCTTGATGCTCAATGTTCAAGTAGCCTAATCCAGGTTTTCTATTGAAAAACACTTTTCAAATAACCCTATATGCTTACCAGAAATTCCACGTCATTTCTGATCCACAATATGTACTCATCAGAAATTCCATAGTGCTCCCACTCACTTCTTTGGAAATACAAGTTTCTCATAAACTTTGTATAAACCCAAAATCTTTGATCATCTCATCAAAGCATACATTCCAACTCCGAGATGCTTACTCCAGTCCTTAGAAGGATTGCTGGAGCTTTGCATACTTATTAGCATCTTTCAGGATTGACAAAAACCTTCCGGTTGTATCACATACAACCTTTCCTCAAGAAAATCGTCGAGGAAACAATGTTTTGACATCCTATCTGCAAGATTTGCAGTAATCGCTAATATAATTCCAACAGACTCTTAGCATCGCTACGAGTGAGAAAGTCTCATCGTAGTCAACTCCTTGAACTTGTCGGGAAACATCTTAACGACAAGTCGAGCTTTCTTAATGGTGACATTTACCATCATTGTCCGTCTTCCTTTTAAAATCCATCTGTACTCAATAGCCTTACGACCATCGAGCCATTCTGCCAAAGTCTACACTTTGTTTTCATATATGGATCCTCTCTCGAATTATATGGCCTCGAGCCATTTATCGGAATCCAGGCCCACCACCGCTTCTCCATAGCTCGTAGGTTCATTGTTGTCTAGCAACATGACTTCCAAGACTGGATTACGTACCACTCTGAAGTACACATCCTTGTCATCCCACGAGGTTTGGGAGTGACTTGATCCGAAGTCTCATGATCACTATCATAAGCTTCCACTTCAATTGGTGTAGGTGCCACAGGAACAACTTCCTGTGCCTTGCCACACACTAGTTGAAGAGACGGTTCAATAACCTCATCAAGTCTCCACCATCCTCCCACTCAATTCTTTCGAGAGAAACTTTTCCTCGAGAAAGGACCCGATTCTAGAAACAATCCCTTATTGCTTTCGGATCTGAGACAGGAGGTATACCCAACTGTTTTGGGTGTCCTATGAAGATGCATTTATCCGCTTTGGGTTCGAGCTTATCAGCCTGAAACCTTTTCACATAAGCGTCGCAGCCCCAAACTTTTAAGAAATGACAGCTTAGGTTTCTCTAAACCATAGTTCATACGGTGTCATCTCATCGGAATTACGTGGTGCCCTATTTAAAGTGAATGTGCTTGTCTCTAATGCCTAACCCATAAACTATCATGGTAATTCGATAAGAGACATCATGGTATGCATCATATCCAATAGGGTGCAGTTATGATGTTCGGACACACCATCACACTATGGTGTTCCAGGTTGTATTAGTTGTGAAACAATTTCCACAATATCTTAATTTTGTGCCAAACTCGTAATTCAGATATTCATCTCTATGATCATATCATAGATCTTTTATCCTCTTGTCACGACGATCTTTCAACTTCACCCTGAAATTACTTGAACCTTTCAATAATTCAGACTCGTGATTCATCAAGTAAATATACTCAACATCTACTCAAATCATCTGTGAAGTAAGAACATAACGATATCCACTACATGCCTCAGCACTCATTGGATTGCACACATCAAAATGTATTACTTCCAACAAGTTGCTTTCTAGTTCCATTTTACTGAAAACGAGGCTTTCAGTCATCTTGCCCATGTGGTATGATTTGCATGTCTCAAGTGATTCAAAATCAAGTGAGTCCAAATGGTCCATTTGCATGGAGTTTCTTCATGCATATACACCAATAGACATTGTTCGCATGTCTCAAACTTTTCAAAAAACGAGTGAGTCCAAAGATCCATCAACATGGAGCTTCTTCATGCGTTTTATACCGATATGACTTACGTGGCAGTGCCACAACTAGGTGGTACTATCATTACTATCTTATATCTTTTGGCATGAACACGTGTATCACTACGATCGAGATTCAATAAACCATTCATTTTAGGTGCAAGACCATTGAAGGTATTATTCAAATAAACAGAGTAACCATTATTCTCCTTAAATGAATAACCGTATTGTGATAGACGTAATCCAATCATGTCTATGCTCAACGCAAACACCAATCTTGATGGTAGAGGGAGCGTACGATATTTGATCAACCTTGGAAATACTTCCAACACATATCGTCATCTCACCTTTAGCTAGTCTCCGTTTATTCCGTAGCTTTTATTTCGAGTTACTAACACTTAGCAACCGAACCGGTATCTAATACCCTGGTGCTACTAGGAGTACTAGTAAAGTACGCATTAACATAATGTATATCCAATATACTTCTATCGACAGCCTTCTCATCTACCAAGTATCTAGGGTAATTCTGCTCCAGTGGCTGTTCCCCTTATTACAGAAGCACTTAGTCTCGGGTTTGGGTTTAACCTTGGGTTTCTTCACTAGAGCAGCAGCTGATTTGCCGTTTCATGAAGTATCCCTTCGTGCCCTTGCCCTTCTTGAAACTAGTGGTTTCACCAACCATCAACAATTGATGCTCCTTCTTGATTTCTACTTTTGTGGTGTCAAACATCGCAAATATCTCAAGGATCATCATATATGTCCCTGATATATTATAGTTCATCACGAAGCTCTAGCAGCTTGGTGGTAATGACTTCGGAGAAACATCACTATCTCATTTGGAAGATCAACTCCCACTTGATTCAAATGATTGTTGTACTCAGACAATCTGAGCACAAGCTCAACAATTGAGCTTTTCTCCCTTAGTTTGCAGGATAAGAAAATCGTCGGAGGTCTTATACCTCTTGGCGTGGGCACGAGCCTGAAATCCCAATTTCAGTCCTCGAAACATCTCATATGTTTCACGACGTTTCAAAACCGTCTTCGGTGCCTCAACTCTAAACCGTTTAACTGAACTATCACGTAGTTATCAAAATGTGTATGTCAGTTGTTCGCAACATCCACAGACGACGTTCGAGGTTCAGCACACTGAGCGGTGCATTAAGGACATAAGCCTTCTATGAAGCAATGAGGACAATCCTCAGTTTACGGACCCAGTCCGCATAATTGCTACTATCAACTTTCAACTAAATTTTCTCTAGGAACATATCTAAACAGTAGAACTGAAACGCAAGCTACAACATAATTTGCGAAGACCTTTTGACTATGTTCAGGATAATTAAGTTCATCTTATGAACTCCCACTCAGATAGACATCCCTCCAGTCATCTAAGTGATTACATGATCCGAGTTAACTAGGCCGTGTCCGATCATCACGTGAGAAGGACTAGTCAATCGGTGAACATCTTCATGTTGATCGTATCTACCATACGACTCATGCTCGACCTTTCGGTCTTCTGTGTTTTGAGGCCATGTCTGTACACATGCTAGGCTCGTCAAGTCAAGTCAACCTAAGTGTTTCGCGTGTGTAAATCTGTCTTACACCCGTTGTATGTGAACGTAAGAATCTATCACACCCGATCATCACGTGGTGCTTCGAAACGATGAACTTTCGCAACGGTGCATAGTTAGGGGGAACACTTTCTTGAAATTTTAATGAGGGATCATCTTATTTACTACCGTCGTTCTAAGCAAATAAGATGTATAAACATGATAAACATCACATGCAATCAAATAGTGACATGATATGGCCAATATCATATTGCTCCTTTTGATCTTCATCTTCGGGGCTCCATGATCATCATCGTCACCGGCATGACACCATGATCTCCATCATCATGATCTCCATCATCGTGTCTTCTTGAAGTTGTCACGTCATCTATTACTTCTACTACTACAGCTAACGGTTAGCAATAAAGTAAAGTAATTACATGACGTTTATGTTGACACGCAGGTCATAAATAAATTAAGACAACTCCTATGGCTCCTGCCGGTTGTCATACTCATCGACATGCAAGTCGTGATTCCTATTACAAGAACATGATCAATCTCATACATCACATATATCATTCATCACATCCTTTGGCCATATCACATCACATAGCATACCCTGCAAAAACAAGTTAGACGTCCTCTAATTGTTGTTTGCAAGTTTTACGTGGCTGCTATGGGTTTCTAGCAAGAACGTTTATTACCTACGCAAAAACCACAACGTGATATGCCAATTGCTATTTACCCTTCATAAGGACCCTATCGAATCCGATCCGACTAAAGTGGGAGAGACAGACACCCGCTAGCCACCTTATGCAACTAGTGCATGTCAGTCGGTGGAACCAGTCTCACGTAAGAGTACGTGTAAGGTCGGTCCGGGCCACTTCATCCCACGATGCCGCCGAATCAAGATAAGACTAGTAACAGCAAGCATATTGAACAAAATCAACGCCCACAACTACTTTGTGTTCTACTCGTGCATAGAAACTACGCATAGACCTAGCTCATGATGCCACTGTTGGGGAACGTAGCACAAATTCAAAATTTTCCTACGTGTCACCAAGATCTATCTATGGAGTCATCTAGCAACGAGGGAGGAGTGGATCTACATACCCTTGTAGATCGCGCGCGAAAGCGTTCAAGAGAACGGGGTTGATGGAGTCGTACTCGTCGTGATCCAAATCACCGATGATCCTAGCGCCGAACGGACGGCACCTCCGCGTTCAACACACGTACGGAGCAGCGACCGTCTCCTCCTTCTTGATCCAGCAAGGGGGGAGGAGAGGTTGATGGAGATCCAACAGCACGACGGCGTGGTGGTGGAAGTAGCGGGATTCCAACAGGGCTTCGCCAAGCGCTGCGGGAGGAGGAAGGTGTGTCATGGGAGGGAGAGGGAGGCGCCAGGGCTTAGGTATGGTTGCCCTCCCTTCCCCCCACTATATATAGGGCCAAGGGAGAGGGGGAGGGCGCAGCCTTTCCCCTTCCTCCAAGGAATGGTGCGGCCAAGGGGGGGAGGAGTCCATCCTCCCCAAGGCACCTCGGAGGTGCCTTCCCCCTTTAGGACTCTCCCCTCCTCTTGTCCCTTTGGCGCATGGGCCTCTAGGGGCTGGTGCCCTTGGCCCATGTAGGCCAAGGAGCACCCCCTACAGCCCATGTGGCCCCCCGGGGCAGGTGGCCCCACCCGGTGGACCCCCGGGACCCTTCCGGTGGTCCCGGTACAATACCGGTGACCCCGAAACTTGTCCCGATGCCCAAAATAGCACTTCCTATATATAATTCTTTACCTCCGGACCATTCCGGAACTCCTCGTGACGTCCGGGATCTCATCCGGGACTCTGAACAACTTTCGGGTTACCGCATACTAATATCTCTATAACCCTAGCGTCACCGAACCTTAAGTGTGTAGACCCTACGGGTTCGGGAGACATGCAGACATGACCGAGACGACTCTCCGGTCAATAACCAATAGAGGGATCTGGATACCCATGTTGGCTCCCACATGTTCCACGATGATCTCATCGGATGAACCACGATGTCAAGGACTTAATCAATCCCGTATACAATTCCCTTTGTCTAGCGGTACGATACTTGCCCGAGATTCGATCGTCGGTATCCCGATACCTTGTTCAATCTCGTTACCGGCAAGTCTCTTTACTCGTTCCGTAACACATCATCCCGTGATCAACTCCTTGATCACATTGTGCACATTATGATGATGTCCTACCGAGTGGGCCCAGAGATACCTCTCCGTCACACGGAGTGACAAATCCCAGTCTCGATTCGTGCCAACCCAACAGACACTTTCGGAGATACCTGTAATGTACCTTTATAGCCACCCAGTTACGTTGTGACGTTTGGCACACCCAAAGCACTCCTACAGTATCCGGGAGTTGCACAATCTCATGGTCTAAGGAAATGATACTTGACATTAGAAAAGCTTTAGCGAACGAACTACACGATCTTTGTGCTAGGCTTAGGATTGGGTCTTGTCCATCACATCATTCTCCTAATGATGTGATCCCGTTATCAACGACATCCAATGTCCATGGTCAGGAAATCGTAACCATCTATTGATCAACGAGCTAGTCAACTAGAGGCTTACTAGGGACATGGTGTTGTCTATGTATCCACACATGTATCTGAGTTTCCTATCAATACAATTATAGCATGGATAATAAACGATTATCATGAACAAGGAAATATAATAATAACTAATTTATTATTGCCTCTAGGGCATATTTCCAACAGGTAAGATTTTTACTAATTGTCCTCAGTGCATCTTTTCCATACATTATTTTTGAAGCTAAACTTCATTGCTAAGTATGTTACCATACGATGTTCTTCAACAGGGACTCCCGATGAATGTTGTGCCTTATGGGATCGAGACTAAAGGTACCATGAGTATTATTAGCTTACGGCCAAGATATCCTACAGATTACTTTAGTGCATTCAAGATTAGCGACAGATGCTTAATAGTGCAAGACTGGACCAAATATGTGATGGGGGAGCGCAGAGAAGTACTAGGGGGCAGCAAACAGATGCGCTGCCCACGATTAGGAGACAGGTTCATCTGCATGCTCCAACTTGATCAAGGAGGAGAGCTACACATTTTTATGTTATTTTACCTAAGAGAGAGCAGCAGGAGTGATTAGCTAGCTAGAAATGAGTTTGAGGATGATGATGTGCTACACTATTACTATGATGATAAAATAGCTAGTGTTGGTGGTAATGACTATGATGATTATTATTAGCTAGTGTTAGTGGTGATTAAATAAATATTGTTGGTGGTAATGACTATGATGATGATTAAATAGCTTGTGCTGGCGGATTAGATTCAAGTGGAGGCAACATGTGGTGCACATCGAAAGTACTACTAGTCCAAACTAGATCAAGTTTTGATTAGTAGTATACTTTTGACATGCACCACATATTGCCTCCACTTGAACCTAATCCACCTTCATTTGACACACTGTTATGGACATAATGATGTAAACCTCATAACTGGTATTGTACCAATATTTGTCCTATGGCGCATAAATACACTAAAAATAAAAAAAGAATACTAGTAGCGATGGCGAGAAAACAAGCTGCCAATAGTTACATTAGCAGTAGCGCGGGAGTGAACAAACGCTGCAGCTATTTGCCCTAGCAGTAGCGCATGCGGGCACGCGTTACTGCTAAGCAATAGTTGTAGAGCCTTATTAGTAGCGCGCCTACCCGCGCTACTAGTGAGCACAAAACCCGCGCTGCTGCTAGCCTTTTCCCTAGTAGTGATGTTGCATGCTAGTATCATCAGATTTATATGTTCATGCCATGCTCCTATTGTTCTAGCAGTATTATGTTCATGTTATTCATGCCATGTTATCCTGATGATCTCATGATAATTCCTGCTTAACCTGTAATTGCCATGCTATTGTTTGTCTTGAATGCTTCTGGTTATTGTGAGCTTGCAAGTACATTCAATGTACTAACCTGGCGTGTCATGCCAGTTTGTAGTTCGTGCCTGGATTGCTTGCTTGTTTGGTGTTGTTCCTATGTTCACGAGCTAGGATAAACGTTTCAGCCAGAGTCCCTGTGGATTGGAGTCCATCATCATTGTTCGTTGTTCCGCTGCCAGTAGTTGTTCCGCTGCCTCGAGTTGTTATGCTGCTTGTATAGAGCAAGCGTGGTTGGCGTAGTGTCGTCATGCCAATGTTATTCATCGTAATATCGGAACCCTTGTATTCCTATTTGTGTTATAATACAGAGCTGGTTTGTTCTATACTAAGCAGTGCCGTATTCCAGAAGACTTCACCTCGATCTCTAGGCTGGAATATGGGGCGTTCCGATTTTCTCTGAGCCGGGGTGCCACAGGGTTGGTATCAGAGCAGGTCTAGCTATAGAGCGTCCTAGTTCACTGGAAAGTTAGAAAACGGTAGTATAGGGTCTGGTTGTTGCCCTTGCTTGCTGCATTTGGTTGTTCCATTTGTTTGCTGCATATAGTCTTATTTCGGTTACCTTAACCCCTGTTTCATGCGTAGATGGCGGTCAACTTCCACGAGTTCAGTGCCCTTCCCATAGCTTCCGGTGCTGTTCCGATTGAGTTCAGTCCCACTCCTGCACCTCTCAGCTTTGCCGCCCTCCTTAGCGACATGTGGCGTAGCATTTATCCACGCGGAGATCCACCCCATTATCAAGAATTCCAGTTTTCTGCTGGAGGAAGAATTTGGGAATATGTTGCTCATGTTCATCTATCAGCCCCGATTCCTGCCGGTAAGTGCACCGAAAGTTTCCACGGTGGTTACGGTGCTACTCCCGAGCATGCCGTTCAGCTTGCCACAATGGCAGGAATCACCAGTCTTCGTCATCAAGAGAGCATGGTGCAAGAGAACCGTGCTTATCAATATTATCCCACCATCGTCGAGAATCCTAGGCGGATCCAATTTCCCTCCGTCAACCCTCAAGATGACCCGGCTATCCTCGCCATGTCTCGTTACATGATGGCCGAGTGTCTTCTTATTTCTGAGTTAGTCCAAGACGCCATTCGAGCCAGGAGATTGCTTGGTGTCGCTTTACCTCAGTCTCCGCCAGCTTCTCCAACCCCTCCGCCCCGTCCATCCAGAGCTTCGGAGTCAGCAGTTCCACTCGCTACTCCCTTAGCATCCTCATCGGTTCACGAGCGTTTCCTCAATTGTAGGGAGTAGTCCTTCGTGTAGCGCTTGTGCATCCTCTGTAGTATCATGCTTGTGGGTGCCTGTGTGGAGCAGCTTTGTAGCTTGGTTGTTGTATGCTTTGTTGCAATAAATCGTTTTCTCGTGCTTCTTTGCTTTGAATCCTTGGGGTTACCTGTCACATCCCAAGTTCTGGTATGATCCTAGACTAGCTAGTCATTTGTGCATCATGTTTAAATTCCATTTAAATTTGAAATGGGGATTTGTGAAACCCTCAGAAATCATTTCTAGAAATGACCCAGATAAAAAGTGCTCCAAAAAGGACCAAGAAAATGTTCATGTTGCTCTCTGAAAATATTGGTCAGAGGTAAAATTCAAACCAATAATTTTGGGAATCCCTAAATATTTATTTTGGCCTTTTGGAATTAATACAATAATTATTTACCTTGGATATATATATGTGATATATTTTATATATGTCCAAAAATTCTGGTTTTTGCTAAGGGGCTTTGGAATAATCCAACTAGTCCCTACAAGAATTATCAGAAGCAACAAAAATGATTTAGTGTCTAAAACTAAATCAAACAAATTATAGAAAATGCAAAACAAAAGAAAAAGAGAGGGGAAAACACTTACCTGGCCTCCCTATAGCCTGGCCCAGCTACTCTCGGCCCAACCCACCAGCCCAATCGCCAGGAGCTTCTTCAAGCTCCTGCCAGTAGGAGCTGCTACATGCCCGCATCACAACCGACCGCGGCCACGTCTCCCCGCCACCTCCTGCTTCCTTCCCCGTCCTTGACCGGGCGCATGGAGACGCCCGAGCCCCCCTGGTCCTTCCCCTCTCTCGCAGCTCACTCTCCCTTCCCCTGCTCTCTCTGTAGCACGCTCGAACGGGTCCGTCGCCGCCGTTCTCTGCCACCGTGACCACCGTGGTCTTCTCGCCCCTTCCTCGTGTCCAAAAGCTCCGTGACGACGCACAGCTCCTCCATGCGGAAGATCCCGAACCCAGGAGCACCGTGGTGACGCCTTCGAGCTCGTCTTCCACCTCGGGCGCCGCCGATCACCGCCGGCGATTCACGACGTCTGGCGCGTCCCCGAGCCCGCTGACCTTCTCTTCCGACCCCCAGTGAGACCCACCGTCTTTCCCCTCTCTTCTTGTTGCCGAACGCGTCCCCTAACTATGCTCTTCACCGGAGCCGAAAGCTTCCGCCTGCCGGCCATGTCACCGCCGTCGCCGCAGCCGCTCAGGCTCAAAACCGAGCGCGTCACCGTGCTCAACACAGCTCCACGGGCCTAGAGCAACCAACTGTTGCTCCTGTCGTGCACCATAGCGACGTTTGCAAGATCGCCCGAACTCCGGCCACCGCCGCGAGCTTGCCTCCGGCGAGCTCGGGCCACCTCAGCCCCTGCCATTTGCACAAATGGACGCGGGCGAGTCCCAGCTCCACGTAGATGCCCTCCGCCGGCCATTTGGTCACCGGAGGAGGAATCCCGAGCCCCTCCGACGTCTCTGGCCTTGCCGGCGACGAGCGCCGGGTCAACTCTGGCGTGGGTTGACCCCCACAGCCCAGTTTAACCTCCCCCCTCTCTCTCACTGACTTGCGGGCCCCGCCCAACTAATTACCTTAGTTAACACTAATTAACAAACTAGGTTAGCTGCTACGGTCACTGACTAGTGGGCCCTGCCGAGTTAGTTAGGACTAACTAACTTGGTTAGTTGACTGGGTCACTGACTAGTGGGACCCACTGGTCAGGTTTGACCTGTTCAGCCCCGTTGACTCGCTTATGTCATGCTGACGTAGAGCTGACGCAATAATTGATTTCTGGAATTAATTTAACTCGGGAAATTCCAGAATATTGCCTAAACTTCAAAAATTCATAATAATTCAACCGTAGCTCAGAATGAAATAAATTATATATGAAAAATTATCAGAAAAATGCAAGGAATCCATTTATGCCAGTTACATGCATGAAAAACCAACTTATACATGCTGTATAAGTGAAAACATAATATGGGCATTTTAAATGCTTCATTTTGAATTGCATTTGAATCTTTGATTCAAATGGGCTTCAACCAACTTGGTAGCATCTTGCATTAGCCCAAACACTAGCATTTGCACATGTCATGTTCATGCATCATTTTGTTGCATTTGTTTGTGTGTTGATCGCCGGCATCGTTTCTTCTCGATAGGTTCCACTCCGGAAGGTGTTCCCGAGTACCTGTCAGAGGAGTCGTACCCCTTCATCGTTCTATCAGGCAAGAAAACCCCCTGGAGCATCTCGATAAATCCCACTCTCTCGCTCTTGCTCCTTATACTGCATTAGGATAACAACCATTCAACTGCTACTTTTTTGCTATGGTAGTTGAACCCATTCCTCTACATGACCTGTCATTGCCACAGTAAATAGTTGAAACCCACTAGCATGAGTAGGAGTTGCTTGAGCCTTGATGTGCCTACTCATCCATGCTTGTTTTCTTTATGCCAGCTATGCTTAGAGTTGTGTCAGGTCTGATTCATCGGGAATGAATCGGAGTGGTGAACATGTCCTACCGATAAAAGGCTAAGAGTGTGAACACGTTTTGGTAAAGGTAGTGATGAGAGGCCATGTAGGAGTACCTAGTGGCTTGTTTCATTGGAACCATCCCTAAGCACTGAGTTCTGTGTATGTTATCCAAGTCCAGTTACTACCACACATTGGGTTCCGGTTATCCGGCCCCTCTCGGCTTATTAATCCACTTGATCTCTGTCCAGGAGTTGCAACTAGTTTCTTACGTTTGTAGATAGTGCTAGGTGTCCGACGGATGGCTTGGGACAGACTAGGCACCATGGCACGGTGTACCAAGTGGCACCCGGATGGTGGGCTTGGGAACCCTGCACACATCGTTTGGGGCCGTGAGCGACACCCCGGCCGGATCTCCTTGCGGATGGAACCCGGATAGGCGATAAACCTGGATGAGGGACTCGTGTGGTTAGTCAGGTCGTGGCCGACACCCTCGCCCGGCTTCCGCTTGAAGGTTGCCGAGGTACATGACGTGTACAGGGCTATAAGTGGCGAGAGCGTGTGTGAAGAAGTACACCCCTGCAGGTTTAACATTATCTATTCGAATAGCCGTTTTCCTCGGATATGGAAACTTGGAGGACTTATGTAGTACATAGACAACTTGAAGAAGATAAGCGTGAGTGCTATGGATGGCCTTCTCGTAGGGAGATGGGAACGGATCCATAGTGGAGTATTGATATGGTGAATATGTGGACTCGTGTGCGTCTTCTCACCTCAAAGAAGTTTCTGATACTCGTAGTATAGGTTAGCCACTGAGTCAAAGCTGGCTTACTGCTGTTAAAACTCCACCACCCCCTTTGTTGATAATGTTGCATATGTAGATAGTTCTGATGCAAGACTTGGTGAGTACCTTTGTACTCACGTTTTCTTATTTATGTTTTGCAGTTGGTTACGCTAGTGACTTCGACGAGTAGCTTGTATCCCAGCTACGATCTTGTACCCTTGGGAGGGTCGTGTTTAGTCAGGCTTCTTAGTCTTTTCCTTTTGTAGTTGTCTGTATTCAGACATGTAATGCTTCCGTTGCTTGTATGCTCTGAATGATGGGTCATGAGACCCCTGTTTGTATTGAATGTTATGTGGCTCTTCTGGGCCTTTGTCTATATGAGTTTGAGTTATGTTGTGATGCCATGTTGTACAACACATACTTGCATGTTATGCGTACGTGTAACGTGTAATGCTATGTGTGGGATCCAACAACCTAGTTGTTTATCCCTGGTAGCCTCTCTTATGGGGAAATGTAGTCTTGTGCTTCCATGAGCCATAGTAGTCCGCTACAGCCCGGCTCACCGGAGTCCTGCTAGCCCAGCACTACTGCTCCGGAACACTTGACTGGCCGGCATGTGATTCACTTCGTTCCTGTGTCTGTCCCTTCGGGGAAATGTCACGCGGTGACATCTGGAGTCCTGCCTAGCCTGCTACAGCCCGGGTTCCCGGAGTCCTGTTAGCACAGTGCTACAGCCCGAATTCATATGCTGTTGACCGACATGCTCGAGGTTGATTCATGTATGCCTGTCCCTGTAAGTTAGTGCCACTTTGGGTTCACGACTAGTCATGTCAGCCCGGGTTCTCTGTCATATGGATGCTAGAGACACTGTCATATACGTGAGCCAATAGGCGCAAACGGTCCCGGGCCAGGTAAGGTGGCACCCGTGGGAATACCGTGCGTGAGGCCGCAAAGTGATATGAAGTGTTACACGCTAGATCGGTGTGACTTAGGATCGGGGTCCTGACAGCGTTGGTATTAGAGCCTGACTAACTGTAGGATTACCAAGCCAAACTCGTCTAAGTTGAGTCTAGAAATGCTTTAGTTATATAAGGGAATTGATTGTGGAAGGGAACGTAAGGCTCTTTTTACTCCTTTACCTCATGTCATTCTTTTTGAGTCAGCCTCTTCTTTTCTACGAGGGTTAAGGCCTAGGCTTATCCTCTATCTCTCAGGATGACGTGTTACTAAACCGTAAAGTCATAGGATTGTTGGGTTGTGTCTCCGTACAGTTCTACTACTTCCGTGTGTCCTCAGTTTGACCCAGAACCTTGATATTATGATGTTGATTGATTATGCTATTCCTTTGATGAATGTCTCAAAATCCCTTTTGAGCATTTACAGCCGTTATGCTGCCAAAATTGTCCTAGAATTTCAAGAGTTTCCAATGCTTTTGCATTACATTCCGCATCCTTATGTCGATGCTAATTCCATCCTTGTTTTCCTTGGTTTCTGTGCCAGGATGTCGTCTGCTAACCGAGGTTCAGTTACTCATAGCAAGAACCACGGAGATGGTAGGGACGAGGATCCTCCTGACCAGCCTTTGATGGCAGAGTTCTTGTTAGCATCCGAGAGGAACAAGCGTGAGACTAACCGCTTGCTGGCACAGATTGAGCAGAACACCGCACATCAGGGTAATAAGTTGGTTTCCATCACCGACTTCATTGGTCTGAAACCACCCACCTTCCATCATTCCATTGAGCCACTCGATGCAGATGACTGGCTCCGAAGCATCACTCACAAGTTGCATTCTGCGAACGTAGCTGAAGGTGACAAGGTCACCTATGCTACCTATCACCTGGAAGGTCCTGCTAGTATTTGGTGGCAGAGCTATGAGGCTATGCTACCAGCTGGCCAGATTCCTATCTGGAAGGATTTCACCGAGGCTTTTCGTGAGCACCACATTCCTCAGGCTCTCATTGACCGCAAGAGGGAAGAGTTCTGTAGTTTTACCCAGGGTAAGCTGCCTGTTGATGCTTACAGTAGAGAGTTTGGAAGCCTCGCCCGCTATGCTACAGAAGAAGTGTCCATGGAAGCTAAGAAGCAGGCTAGGTTCCGGAAGGGTCTCAACCCTAAGTTGCGTCGTGATCTCCACCTGCATCATTGTGATACTTTCCAGGCTCTTGTGAACAAGGCCATTAATGCAGAGACAGCTCAGCTCACTTACGAGGAGTCACGTAAGCACAACCGTGATCTGGGTTCTTCCTCCCGCTCTGGTTCTCAAAAGCGACGGATTTGGATTCCGAACTCAGCTCTTCCACCTGGATATGCACCAAGGCCATCCGATGTGGCGCCTCACCCAACTCAGCAACGTGCTCCACTCAGGCCTATTAGTGGACCACTTGCCAATGTAGGTCCACGTCCTACCTCAGGAACTTGCTTCACCTGTAGAGAACCAGGACACTACGCATGTGACTGCCCTCAGTCCAGTTATACTCCACCCTAGTCCGAGAGGTCTGTTGGCCGTGAAAATCCATCAGGCAAGATGATCAGTACCAAGCCAGCCTCCATTGAACGAGCATGTGTGCACCATGTCTCAGCTATAGAAGCTCAAGATGATCCCAACGTCGTACTGGGTACGCTTCTTGTCAATTGTCACCCAGCTTCAGTTCTGTTCGATACTGGAGCATTCCACTCCTCCATATCCGAAGGTTATGCTCGGTTGCACGACATGTCATTTTGTGATATGTCGACTCCACTAATAATCCAGACTCCTGGTTCCAAATGGAAACCTCCAAGGTAAGCCATGGTAATGAAATCCTTGTTGACAGACTGGTATTCCTTGCTTCTTTGATATCTCTCAAGTCTTCAGATATTAACATCATCTTGGGGATGGACTGGATGATAGCTCATCATGCCAAGATCGATTGTTACACTAGATCTGTTCAACTTACACATCCATCTGGCAAAATAGTCACTGTCTCCACTAGAGTTGCAAGGCGTCAACTCTATTCTCTTAATGCCAGCCCTCTTCTAGACCTTGAAGATATTCCGGTAGTCTGTGACTTCCCGGATGTCTTTCCAGAAGAACTGCCAGGTGTCCCACCTGACAGAGATGTAGAGTTTGTCATAGAACTTATCCCAGGAACTGTTCCAATCTCTAGGAGACCATACAAGACGACACCTTTGGAGTTAGCCGAGCTTAAGAAACAGCTTGATGAGTCCTTGCAAAAGGGTTTCATCCGTCCTAGTTCTTCTCCTTGGGATTGTCCTGTCCTCTTCGTCAAGAAGAAGGATGGTACGGATCAGATGGTTGTAGATTATCGCCCCGTTAACATGGTCACGATAAAGAACAAGTATCCGATCCCCAGGATCAACGACCTGTATGATCAGCTTGCTGGATCCTCAGTCTTTTCCAAGATGGATTTGAGGTTAGGCTATCACCAAATCAAAATCAGAAATGGGGACCCCAAAATGGCCTTTGTCACTCGTTATGGTCAATATGAGTACACCGTAATGTCTTTCGGCCTAACCAATGCTCCAGCTACTTTCTCCCGCTTGATGAACTCGATCTTTATGGAGTACTTAGATAAGTTCGTCATGGTTTATCTCGATGATATTCTTATTTACTCGAAGAACGAGGAAGAGCATGCCGAACATCTTAGACTCGTGTTAGAAAAACTCAGAGAGCACCACCTTTATGCCAAGTTCTCCAAGTGTGAATTTTGTTTGCCAAAAGTGACCTATCTAGGTCACGTGATCTCTGGTAAGGGCATTGCTGTCAATCCCGAGAGAGTTAAAGCTGTTCTCGATTGGACTCCACCCGAAACGGTCAAACAAGTTAGGAGTTTCCTTGGTCTAGCCAGTTATTGTCGCCGCTTCATTGAAAACTTCTCCAAAGTGGCCAAACCCCTCACGGAGCTTCTCAAGAAAGATAAAAGGTTTGAGTGGACCCCACAGTGTGAGCACAGTTTTCAGGAACTAAAAAGACGCCTGACTTCTGCGCCCATACTCGTGCCACCGGATTTCACTAAAAACTTTGTTATCTATTGCGACGCTTCGCGTCAAGGACTAGGTTTCATTCTTATGCAGGATCGTCATGTGATTGCCTATGCATCTCGACAGTTGCATCGACATGAGGAAAATTATCCTACACATGATCTAGAGCTTGCAGCCGTAGTCTATGCACTTAAGACTTGGCGACATTACCTTCTTGGTAACCGTTGCGAAATCTACACTGACCATCAGAGTCTCAAGTATATCTTCAGCCAACCGGATCTGAATCTCAGACAGAGACGTTGGTTGGAGTTGATCTCGGATTACGACTTAGGAATCACCTACACCCCAGGCAAAGCCAATGTCATGGCTGATGCTTTAAGTCGTAAATCCTATTGCAACAACCTCATGTTGCAACACTGTCAACCACCCCTCCATGAGGAATTCTGTAAGCTTAACCTTCACATAGCTCCTCATGGTTCCCTTTCTACCTTGGTGGCGAAACCTACCCTTACGGATTAGATCATAGAGGCTCAGAAGCATGATACGGGAATCTCCCGGATCAAGAAAAATATTTCCAAGGGAGTTGCTGGCTGTTTCTCTATGGATGAACGAGGTGTTGTTTACTTTGGAAACCGTTTGGTGGTTCCCAAATGAAAACAGATGCAGCAACTGATCCTTAAGGAGGCCCATGAATCTCCTCTCACGATTCATCCCGGTAGTACCAAGATGTATCAGGACCTACGCCAGAGGTTCTGGTGAACTAGGATGAAGAGAGAAATCGCTCAGTATATTGCCAACTGTGACGTTTGTCATCGCGTTAAGGCAGAGCATCAAAGACCTGCTGGCACCCTTCAACCTTTAGTATTCCCGAGTGGAAATGGGACAAAGTTGGTATGGACTTCATCACCGGCTTTCCCAGGACCAAGAAAGGAAATAATGCTATCTTCGTAGTCATTGACCGTCTTTCCAAAGTGGCTCACTTCCTACCTGTTCGAGAGAGTATCACTGCTAGTCAGCTCACTGACTTATATATCTCCCGAATAGTGTCACTCCATGGTGTTCCACTAGAGATCAATTCAGACCGTGGCAGTCTTTTCACCTCTCATTTCTGGGAAAGTTTCCAGAACGCCATGGGAACTCATCTTTCTTTCAGTACCGCTTTCCACCCTCAGTCAAGTTGTCAGGTGGAAAGGGTCAACCAAATTCTTGAAGACATGCTTCAAGCTTGTGTTATCTCATTCAGTATGGATTGGGAGAAATGTCTTCCCTTTGCCGAGTTTGCTTATAACAATAGCTACCAATCCAGTCTTAAGAAAGCACCCTTCGAGATTCTGTATGGACGAAGATGTCGAACACCTTTGAACTGGTCAAAAACCGGTGAAAGACAATTCTTTGGACCAGATATGATCCAGGAGGCAGAAGAGCAAGTTCGCATCATTCGTGAGAATTTGAAAACAACCCAATCTCGTCAAAAGAGCCAGTATAACCGTCGTCATAAGGAAGTGGCTTATGAAGTTGGCGACAAGGCTTACCTTCGGGTTACTCCTTTGAAGGGTACCCATCATTTCGGTATCAAGGGCAAGTTGGCTCCTCGTTACATTGGTCCTTTTCGCATTCTCGCTAAACGAGGAGAGGTTGCCTACCAGTTGGAACTACCCCCACATCTTTCTCGAGTTCATGATGTCTTCGACGTCTCTCAACTCAGGCATTGCTTCTCGGATCCCATCCGCGGAGTGGACCACGAAATGCTTCATCTCCAAGATAACCTCACTTATCGAGAGTACCCCGTTCGCATTCTGGATCAAGCAGAGCGTGTCACTCGATGTCATAACATCAAGTTTCTCAAGGTTCAGTGGTCTCATCATGCCGAGAGAGAAGCTACTTGGGAGCGAGAAGATAGTCTTCGACTTGAGTACCCCGCTTTCTTTCCGCCAACTCCTGAATCTCGGGACGAGATTCTTCCGAGTGGGGGCGAGTTGTCACATTCCTAGTTTTGGTATGATCCTAGACTAGCTAGTCATTTGTGCATCATGTTTAAATTCCATTTAAATTTGAAATGGGGATTTGTGAAACCCTCAGAAATCATTTCTGGAAATGACCCAGATAAAAAGTGCTCCAAAAAGGACCAAGAAAATGTTCATGTTGCTCTCTGAAAATATTGGTCAGAGGTAAAATTCAAACCAATAATTTTGGGAGCCCCTAAATATTTATTTTGGCCTTTTGGAATTAATACATTAATTATTTACCTTGGATATATATATGTGATATATTTTATATATGTCCAAAAATTCTGGTTTCTGCTGAGGGGCTTTGGAATAATCCAACTAGTCCCTACAAGAATTATCAGAAGCAACAAAAATGATTTAGTGTCTAAAACTAAATCAAACAAATTACAGAAAATGCAAAATAGAAGAAAAAGAGAGGGGAAAACACTTACCTGGCCTCCCTGTAGCCTGGCCCAGCTACTCTCGGCACAGCCCACCAGCCCAACAGCCAGGAGCTTCTTCAAGCTCCTGCCAGTAGGAGCTGCTCCGTGCCCGCCTCACAACCGACCGCGACCACGTCTCCCCGCCACCTCCTGCTTCCTTCCTCATCCTTGACCGGGCGCCTGGAGACGCTCGAGCCCCCCTGGTCCTTCCCCTCTCTCGCAGCTCACTCTCCCTTCCCCTACTCTCTCTCTCTGTAGCACGCCCGAATGGGTCCGTCGCCGCCGTTCGCTGCCACCGTGACCACCGTGGTCTTCTCGCCCCTTCCTCGTGTCCAAAAGCTCCGTGACGATGCACAGCTCCTCCACGCGGAAGATCCCGAACCCAGGAGCACCATGGTGACGCCTTCGAGCTCGTCTTCCACCTCGGGCGCCGCCGATCACCGCCAGCGATTCGCGATGTCTGGCGCACCCCCGAGCCCGCTGACCTTCTCTTCCGACCCCCAGTTAGCCCCACCGTCTTTCCCCTCTCTTCTTGCTGCCGAACGCGTGCCCTAACCATGCTCTTCACCGGAGCTGAAAGTTTCCGCCCGCCGGCCATGTCACCGCCGTTGCTGCAGCCGCTCAGGCTCAAAACCGAGCGTGTCACCATGCTCAACACAGCTCCACGGGCCTAGAGCAACCAACCGTTGCTCCTGCCGTGCACCATAGGGACATTTGCATCATCGCCCGAACTCCGGCTACCGCCGCGAGCTTGCCTCCGGTGAGCTCGGGCCACCTCAGCCCCTGCCATTTGCACAAATGGATGCGGGCGAGTCCCAACTCCACGTAGATGCCCTCCGCCGGCCATTTGGTCGCCGGAGGAGGAATCCCGAGCCCCTCCGCCCTCTCTGGCCTTGCCGGTGAGGAGCGCTGGGTCAACTCCCGTGTGTGTTGACCCCCACAGCCCAGTTTGAGCTCCCCCCTCTCTCTCACTGACTTGCAGGCCCTGCCCGACTAATTACCTTAGTTAGCACTAATTAACTAACTAGGTTAGCTGCTACGGTCACTGACTAGTGGGCCTTGCCCAGTTAGTTAGGACTAACTAACTTAGTTAGTTGACTGGGTCACTGACCAGTGGGACCCACTGGTCAGGTTTGACCTGTTCAGCCCTGTTGACTCGCTCACATCATGCTGACGTAGATCTGAGGCAATAATTCATTTCTGGAATTAATTTAACTCAGGAAATTCCAGAATATTGCCTAAACTTCAAAAAATTCATAATAATTCAACCATAGCTCAGAATGAAATAAATTATATATGAAAAATTATCAGAAAAATGCAAGGAATCCATTTATGCCAGTTACATGCATGAAAAACCAACTTATACAATCTGTATAAGTGAAAACATAATATGGGCATTTTAAATGCTTCATTTTGAATTGCATTTGAATCTTTGATTCAAATGGGCTTCAACCAACTTGGTAGCATCTTGCATTAGCCCAAACACTAGCATTTGCACATGTCATGTTTATGCATCATTTTGTAGCATTTGTTTGTGCATTGATCGCCGGCACCGTTTCTTCTCGATAGGTTCCACTTCGGAAGGTGTTCCTGTTAGAGGAGCCGTACCCCTTCGTTGTTCTATTAGGCAAGCAAACCCCCTTGAGAATCTTGATAAATCCCACTCTCTCGCTCTTGCTCCTTATACTGCATTAGGACAACAACGATTCAACTGCTACTTTTCTGCTGCGGTAGTTGAACCCATTCCTCTGCATGACCTGTCATTGCCACAGTAAATAGTTGAAACCCACTAGCATGAGTAGGAGTTGCTTGAGCCTTGATGTGCCTACTCATCCATGCTTGTTTTCTTTATGCCAGCTATGCTTAAAGTTGTGTCAGGTCTGATTCATCAGGAATGAATCGGAGTGGTGAACATGTCCTACCGATAAAAGGCTAAGAGTGTGAACACGTTTTGGTAAAGGTAGCAATGAGAGGCCATGTAGGAGTACATGGTGGGTTGTTTCATTGGAACCGTCCCTAAGCACTGAGTTCTGTGTATGTTAGCCAAGTATAGTTACTACCACACATTGGGTTCCGGTTATCCGGCCCCTCTCGGCTTATTAATCCACTTGATCTCTGTCCAGGAGTTTCAACTAGATTCTGGCGTTTGTAGGTAGTGCTACTTGTCTACCAGGTGGTGTCTGACGGGATGGGCTTGGGATAGACTAGGCACCATGGCACGGTGTACCAAATGGCACCCGGATGGTGGGCTTGGGAACCCTGCACACATCGTTTGGGGCCGTGAGCGACACCCCGGCTGGATCTCCTTGCGGATGGAACCCGAATAGGCGATAAACCTGGATGAGAGACTCGTGTGGTTAGTCAGGTCATGGCCGACACCCTCGCCCGGCTTCCGCTTGAAGGTTGCCGAGGTACATGACGTGTATAGGGCTATAAGTGGCGAGAGCGTGTGTGAAGAAGTACACCCCTGAAGGGTTAACATTATCTATTCGAATAGTCGTTTTCCTCGGATATGGAAACTAGGAGGACTTATGTAGTACATAGACAACTTGAAGTGGATACTCTAAAATACGCAAGATAAGCGTGAGTGCTATGGATGTGTAACGCCCCGAGACCGATGTGCCAGGTGTCCTCCAGTTATTCGCTATTGTTGCCTTGTCATTGCTTGCGTGTCATGCATTGCATATCATGTCATCATGTGCATTTCATTTGCATATGTGTTCGTCTCATGCATCCAAGCATTTTCCCCGTTGTCCGTTTTGCATTCCGGCGCTCCGTTCTCCTCCGGTGGTCCTTTCTACCTTTCTTTCATGTGTGGGGGTTAAACATGTCCGGATTGGACCAAGACTTGCCAAGTGGCCTGGGTTTACTACCGGTAGACCGCCTGTCAAGTTTCGTACCATTTGGACTTCGTTTGATACTCCAACGGTTAACCGAGGGACCGAGAAGGCCTCATGAGTGTTGCAGCCCAACATCATTCCAATTTGGCCCAAAACCCACCTAAACCTGTTCCATCATCTAGAGTGTTCGATCACGATCGCGTGGCCGAAAACCGCACCTCATTTGGACTCTCCTAGCTCCCTCTACCTATAAATATATGCTCCCCTCCCGAAATTCGCGGTTGAACCCTAAAAATTCCTCCCCTCGCGCCGCCGGACGCGTCCTCACCGCGCCGGACATGTCCGCCGCGCCGCCGCCACGTCGCCTTGGCCAATAGCGAGCCGCCACATTAGCCGTCCGCCGCACCGAGCCACTCCCAGACCGCCACCACAGCGTCGCGCCGCCCCACTTCGCCGCGGGCCCGCCCAGCCCATCCGGTCGCCGCCCAGCGCCGGGTTGTCCCCGCCGCCTCGGGAGCTCGCCGCCG
>NC_041380.1:58340085-58350805 GCF_002162155.2 Triticum dicoccoides | reverse complement strand
CTCCTTCCTGCCGGCGCCGCCCTTCGCTGGCGCGGCCCCGCCGCCGCCACCGAGGCTCCCCGCCGCCAAGCCGCCGGAGCTCCACCCCTCGCCGGAGACCGCGCCGACCTTGCCGGCGTCTCCCTCCGCTCCGGTCAGATCCGGTCCGGGGAGTGGGATGAGATCCACCACTCCCCCGATCCAAACGTCTTTGTCCCGATCCGGACCACCCCATCCCGGATCTCCTTGTCCGCCCGTTGACTTTTCCCGGAGAGGTCTATATTTCATTAAGTCCCCGAGATTTCCATGTTTCAAATGCCCATGTTCATCATGTCCTAACTTTGCATCAGTGGATCTGTTTTGGGCGTATAGCATATCAAAATGTTCGTCTCAGAGAGTACATCATTTCATCTCATTGCATCAGTTTCATTTGAGCTCATCTTGATGCCCGAAATGTTGTTGGAAGAGTGCTATTTGAGTTAATTGTCAGATCTGCTGCTCCAAATAGCTATTTGTCATTTTTGTCATGATTATTGTGTGCCCCTGATCTCTACATGTGTTTTGTTATATGCTTTGTCATCTTTCCAGAGGTGCAATCCATGTATTTTTGTGATGTGTGTAGTGACTAGCACAAGCTTGCAAAGTGGTGCATTCGTTAATGCTGATTTCAGGGACTTAGCAATTCCACTAAGTCCTTGATCTGTTTATATCAATATGCCATATGTTCATGTTGTTTCCTAGTGATCCGTGCCTCTTTTGAGGATGATCAGTAAGGATGTTTTGTTAATCTTGTAGTGCTCTATCCATCCATGTCTTTGTTTCCAATTATGGAGCACCCTAGCTTGAGTCAATCGAGCTCTGCTTTTGCTGTTTCGTGTATCTGGGAAGATTGTCTACTTGTTAGCGATTTTGCCGAGGATGTTGTAGTTGATCCGTGCATGCTATGTTATTGTTCTTGCCATGTATAGCTTGTATAATGTGTATTCTTGATGGGTGTATGCTTAAATTGTCATGCCTTGCTTTGTAGTGAGTGCATCGAGCTCGTAAACATGCCTACTTGATATCTGATTTGCATGCTCCAGTCTTTCACTAAGTCTGAGATCTGATTATGTTTTTGTCTGAGCATATAGTTTTCTTGCTCCAAAGTGTGCTACCTGATCTGAAATTCCAGACGAGTGTTAATTTCACTAAGTCTGAAATCTGTTTACCAAATGCACTTTTGTCATGCTTGTTTGAACCTGTTAATGGATGAATTGGCCGTAGCTCAGTGTTCATCTTTTGTTAAGCATCATGAATGGATCCCTGCCATGTATTTTTCTGTTATGTTTGGGTGTTGTAGCATGTTCATCTTGCTGCATTTAGATGGCTACTTGTTGTATATCGCAGACGTTGTCATATTTGAATTGCTTGCCATTTCCAAACCATGCATCCGATTCCGGCGATCTTTATATTGATTTCAACCGAAATCACCTCACCTTTCCAGTGGCACTCTTGGATTTCCAAGTTGAGGCCAGGTTCAGTCATTCCTTTGCAAATCATGCATATGGATCGCATACCGCATTCCGCATATCATACCATGTTCATGTGTGGGTTGTTTACTATGTTGTGTGCTTCTTTCCGGTGTTTGCTTCTTCGGGTTGGATCCAGTAACATCGTGATTGTGAGGACCCGTTCATCTACGTCCGTTTGTCTTCTTCATGGACTCGTTCTTCTTCCTTGCGGTATTTCAGGCAAGATGATCATACCCTCGAAATCACTTCTATCTTTGCTTGCTAGTTGCTCGCTCTTTTGCTATGCCTATGATGCGATACATACCACTTGCTTATCATGCCTCCTATATTGTTGAACCAAGCCTCTAACCCACCTTGTCCTAGCAAACCGTTGTTTGGCTATGTTACCGCTTTGCTCAGCCCCTCTTATAGCGTTGTTAGTTGCACGTGAAGATTGAAGTTTGTTCCTTCTTGGAACATGGAGATGTTGTTCCTTGTTGGAACATGGAGATGTTGTTCCTTGTTGGAACATGTTTACTTGTTGGGATATCACAATATATCTTACTTAATTCATGCATCTATATACTTGGTAAAGGGTGGAAGGCTCGGCCTCATGCCTGGTGTTTTGTTCCACTCTTGCCGCCCTAGTTTCCGTCATATCGATGTTATGTTCCCGAATTTTGCGTTCCTTACGCGGTTGGGTTATAATGGGAACCCCTTGACAGTTCGCCTTGAGTAAAACTCCTCCAACAATGCCCAACATTGGTTTTACCATTCGCCACCTAGCCTTTTCTTTCCCTTGGGTTCTGCAGACTCAAGGGTCATCATTATTTTACCCCCCCCCGGGCCAGTGCTCCTCTGAGTGTTGGTCCAAACTAGAGTCCTGTGCAGCGCCCCCTCGGGGAAATTCGAGGTTTGGTTTTAGTTGTATGGAGCGCTCATCTGAGTGTGCCCTGAGAACGAGATATGTGCAGCTCCTATCGGGATTTATCGGCACATTCGGGCGGTGTTGCTAGATTTGTTTTAACTTGTCGAAGTGTCTTGTAACCAGGAATCCGAGTCTAATCGGGTCTTCCCGCTAGAAGGAATATCCTTCGTTGATCGTGAGAGCTTGTGATGGACTAAGTTGGGACACCCCTGCAGGGATTGAACTTTCGAAAGCCGTGCCCGCGGTTATGGGCAGATGGGAATTTGTTAACGTCCGGTTGTAGAAAACCTGAAGTTGACCTGAATTAAAATACATCAACCGCGTGTGTTACCGTGATGGTCTCTTCTCGGCGGAGTCCGGGAAGTGAACATGGTGTTGGAGTTATGCTTGACGTAGGTTGCTATAGGATCACTTCTTGATCATAGTTCTTCGTTCGTGCTTTGCCTTCTCTTCTCGCTCTCTTTTGCGAACAGGTTAGCCACCATATATGCTAGTCACTTGCTACAGCTCCACCTCATACCTTTACCTTACCCATAAGCTTAAATAGTCTTGATCGTGAGGGTGAGAGATTGCTGAGTTCCCGTGGCTCACAGATACTTCCAAAACCAGCTTGCAGGTGCCGATGAGACCGTGCAGATGACGCAACCAAGCTCAGGAGGAGCTCAATGAAGATCTTGTCCTTTATGTTGTTTCGTTCTAGTTGATCAGTAGTGGAGCCCAGTTGGGGTAGATCGGGGATCTGTATAGCATTTGGGGTAGTCTTCTTTTATTTTGGTTCCGTAGTCGGACCTTGATTGTATCTGGACGATGTAATGTTATATTCATGTAATTGTGTGAAGTGGCGATTGTAAGCCAACTATGTATCTTTTCCCTTATGTATTACATGGGTTGTGTGAAGATTACCTCACTTGCGACATTGCTTTCAATGCGGTTATGCCTCTAAGTCGTGCTTCGACACGTGGGAGATATAGCCGCATCGAGGGCGTTACAAGTTGGTAATCAGAGCCTTCCCCGACCTTAGGAGCCCCCACTACTTGATCGTTTTTAGCAGCCGTTGTTGAGTCTAGAAAAAAATGTTTTGAGTCATTTAGGAATTATATATCGGAGAGTTTAGGAATTCTTTTTACTCCCCAGTGATGAAGCTACGTACCTAGGGTAGGGGCATGGACCTGTCCTAAGTGCCCTACTCAAGGACATCCCTAGAAGAAGTCACCTTTCAATCGACTTGGAGGTATCCCACTCGACGGATTCAAGACACTCAACTACAAAGCTATCACTCGACTGCCAGGAGATCTAAAGTCACTCCGCACGCAAACGGTCGGTCGTTAAGTAGCTTTTATGGCCATCATAGCACTTTATTAGGGGCGTTACCAGTAATGCCCAGTCTTAATGTACTTTAAACCCTGCATTACTGAGGGCTGGAGGGGCCTGGCGAACTCTATATAAGCCTCCCCCTCCTCAGTATCAAGGGTTCGCACCCCTGTTATTCATACACACATAATTCAGTCGACCGCCTCCGGGCACCGAGACGTAGGGCTGTTACTTCCTCCGAGAAGGGCCTGAACTCGTAATCCTCGTGTGCTTACAACTCCTCCATAGCTAAGATCTAGCCTCTCCATACATACCCCCCTACATCACTGTCAGAGTTAGAACCACGACAGTTGGCGCCCACCTTGGGGCCAGGAGTCTTAGCGCCTAGTTGGAGAAGTTGCGATTTTTTCCGATCTCTTTAATCATGGTTTTGGGCGGAGCTTTGGTGGAGGGCCACGAGATCCGTCTCGGCGCGCTTACGTTCATCGCCGACGACTCCGCTTGGCTTCAGGAGGCTCCACTCGACGTCGACGCGCTCCCCGTCCACGGGGCGACACACTTTCGCTCATGTGTCCGTGGTGTCCTCCTGCGGCAGCCGTCGACCCAGTATCGGTCGGCTCCTGTGGCATCTCCCCGCCCTGTTTCTCGCCGGCGCAAGCACTCCGGTCGGTCGAGGCTTCAGAGGTGGGTGAGGCATGCGGTGGCCCGCCAGTCGGCCACCCCACAAGTCGCGGCTATCGAGCCCGACAAATCCCTCTACGGCATGTTCGACTTGTCGACTGGCTCCACAGAGACCGTATCCGAATGCGACAGCAGTGACCCAGCGGCAGAGGTTCTGGTGGTCGATGGGCCACACAGTCCTCCCGGTTTTCCCTGCACTGACGGAGGCGCGGATGGAGGCGACCCGTCGCGTCCCCACGAAGAGTATCTCCTCGAGCCTCTCACGTCAGTGCAGCGAGAGGAGTTTCGCCGCCGAAACATGGATGCACTCCGCACTCCTATCGTTGGAGAAACCCCCGAGGCCCGGGCCTTGGAGGATGCGCGCTTGGCTAACTTGGCCGAGCGCACTCGACTGGAGAATCTGCAGCGAGTACTCGACGAGTGAGCATGTCAACAGGCTCCGGTATCCAGTCGACGTCAGCTCTTTCCGCCCCCGCAGGTATATCATACTCCGATTCAGAATTTGGCGGCTGCGGCCCGTATAGCAGAGTCGATTCAGCCCTCCCAGTCAGAGGCTTGCTGCAAATCAGAGCGTTGCTCCGGGCAGCAGGAGACCAGAATTCCGCTATTTCTCAGTCGCGGAACAAGATACATAGCCGATCTGTTGCAGCGGATACAGTCCAGTCTGCTCACAGCCCAAGATCGCCCCTGAGGCGTGAGGGACGTGGAGACCGGCATGATCAGCACAGAAGGAATGAGCGGTATGATCACCGACTCGATCGTGATGATCGACGTCGAGTGCCAACCCCTCCCCCGAGGAGTGGATCATATGTGCCTCGACAGCAGGATGACAGGCGCCCTCATAGTGTTGGGCGGAGAATTCCAGTCGACCCCAGGGAACCAGGCTTTGATGCGAGATCCATTCTCGTTCAAGGTTTGGTCGACAGGAATAGAGCTCACTGAGAAGGCCACGACAGAGATGCGCCTACCAGTAGCAGAGTACATGTTTCAGGGCCGGAGTGTTTCAGTCGAGCCATCAGAGCCGCGGTAATTCCTCCCAACTTCAGGTTGGCGACTGGAGTTAGTAAGTTCACCGGTGAGTCCAAGCCCGATACTTGGCTCGAAGATTACCGAGTGGCTGTCCAGATTGGCGGTGGGAATGATGAGGTAGCCATGAAGCACCTGCCTCTCATGTTAGAAGGCTCGGCCAGAGCGTGGCTGAATCAGTTAGCACCCAGCAGCATTTACACTTGGGAGGATCTCTCCCGAGTGTTTGTCACCACATTTGAAGGAACATGCAAGCGACCTGCAGGCCTTACGGAATTGTGGTCTTGCATGCAGAAACCGAATGAAACTCTGAGGGATTACATCCAGAGGTGGATCACATTGCATCACACAGTTGAAAATGTACCAGATCATCAAGCAGTTTGTGCCTTTAAAGAAGGTGTTAAGTACAGAGAATTGAATCTAAAGTTCGGTCGAACCGGAGAGATGTCTCTGAATCGGATGATGGAAATTATCACCAAATACGCTAATGGTGAAGATGAGGATCGACTCTGGAGTGGCAAGCATAAAGCAGTCGCCCAGGAAACCGAAGGAAATTCTAGTCGGAAACAGAAGCGGAAAGCCGAGCCAGCCGCTCCTGGGGAGGCCCTGGCCGTGACCCAGGGAAAGTTTAAGGGAAAACCCAAAGGGCCTTGGAACCCTAAGAAAGTTAAAGACCAAGATGGAAATGATGTTTTGGATCTACCGTGTCACATCCACACCAAGAAAGATGAAGAGGGTAAATTCATTTACCCAAAGCATACCACTCGACAGTGTCGGCTCCTGATCCAGCAGTTTCAGGGCAAGCAGTCCAAAGATAAGGAAAAAGAGTCGAACAAAGTTGAGGACAAGGAAGATAGTGACGATGGGTATCCCCAGGTCAATTCCACCCTGATGATTTTTGCTGATGTTGAGAGAAAAAGTCGACTGAAGGTTATTAACCGTGAGGTAAATATGGTTGCTCCGGCAACACCCAATTATCTGAAGTGGTCCCAGACTGCCATCACATTCGACCAGTCTGATCACCCTACGCACATTGCCACCCCTGGGAGGCAAGCTCTGGTGGTCGACCTAGTTGTCGAAGGCACTCGACTGACCAAAGTCCTGATGGATGGAGGCAGCGGTTTGAACATACTATATGTAGAAACATTGAAAGGGATGGGCATTCCGATGTCCAGGCTCAGTACCAGTAACATGAGTTTCCATGGAGTCATTCCTGGGAAGAAAGCCGAGTCACTCGGCCAAATTGCTCTTGATGTGGTTTTTGGTGATTCCAAGAATTACCGCAAGGAAAAGTTGACATTCGAAGTTGTGGATTTCCAAAGTGCTTATCACGCTATTTTGGGCAGGCCAGCTTATGCACGCTTCATGGATCGACCATGTTATGTGTATCCCAAATTGAAGATGCCTGGTCCCAGAGGTGTGATCACTGTTACAGGCAATCGGAAGAAAGCAGAAGAGTGTTTTCAGAAAGGCTCAAAGATTGCTGACGCTCAGATGGCAGTGGTCGAGCTGCAAGAGTATCAGAAGACTGCAGATCCGAGTGAGTTGCTACGAGCTAAGAAGCCTGCTTCAGAATCAGCTTTTCAGTCGTCCGGTGAAACGAAGGCAGTTCACATTCACCCGACCGATCCAAATGCTGCTCCGACTCACATCTCAATGATGCTCGACTCCAAATAGGAAGAAGCGCTCATCCAGTTCCTCCGTGAGAACTGGGACATCTTCGCATGGAAGCCTTCTGACATGCCTGGAGTTCCCAGGGGGCTGGCTGAGCACCGTCTACGAGTCGACCCAAAATTTAAACCTGTGAAAGAACATCTTTGATGGTCCGCCGTCCAGAAGAGGAAGGCCATTGGCGAGAAGGTGGCTCGGCTCTTAGCAACGGAGTTCATCCGAGAAATTTACCACTCCGAGTGGCTCGCCAATGTTGTCATGGTCCCCATGAAGGACAAGTCACTTCGCATGTGCATTGATTTTAAGCATATCAATCGGTCCTGCCCGAAAGATCATTTTCCTCTCCCCCGCATTGACCAGATAGTCGACTCGACTACGGGATGTGAGCGCTTGTCTTTTCTAGACGCCTATTCCGGGTACCATCAGATCCGTCTGTACGGGCCCAACGAGATCAAAACAGCTTTCATCACTCCGTTCGGGTGCTTCTGTTATGTTACCATGCCATTCGGCCTCAAGAATGCCGGAGCCATGTTCATGAGGATGATTCAGAAGTGTTTGCTCACTCAAATCAGTCGGAACATGGAGGCATACATGGATGATATTATGGTTAAGTCACGCAAAGGTTCCGACCTGCTGACTGACCTTGCTGAAACCTTTGCCAACCTCAGGGGGTATGATATCAAGCTCAATCCATCAAAATGCGCATTCGGAGTTCCAGGTGGAAAGTTACTTGGTTTTCTCGTTTCCGAACAGGGAATCGACGCCAATCCTGAAAAAATTGGTACTATACTCCGGATGAAGCGTCATGTGCGTGTACATGACGTTCAGAAGCTTACAGGTTGCTTGGCCGCTTTAAGTCGATTCATATCTCGTCTCGGTGAAAAGGCATTGCCTCTTTACCGACTGATGAAGAAGTCCGACAAGTTCGAGTGGACTCCGGAAGCTGATGCAGCGTTTGCAGAGCTAAAAGCTCTGCTCTCCACCCAGCCGGTGCTTGCTGCCCCAATCAGCAAGGAGCCTTTGCTGCTTTACATTGCAGCCACAGGACAAGTTGTCAGTACAGTACTTACGGTCGAGCGGGAAGAAGAAGGAAAGGCCTTCAAATTTCAGCACCCAGTATATTATATTTCTGAAGTTTTGACTCCTTCAAAGCAAAGATATCCTCACTACCGGAAGCTTTTATATGGGATTTATATGACCACGAAGAAGGTTGCACATTACTTCTCTGATCATTCCATTACAGTCGTCAGCGACGCTCCGCTATCAGAGATTTTGCACAACAGAGATGCAACTGGTCGAGTGGCCAAATGGGCGATTGAACTTCTTACCCTAGATATCAAGTTTGAGGCAAAGAAAGCTATCAAGTCCCAAGCAATTGCAGATTTCGTCGCCGAGTGGATCGAATTGCAACTTCCGACTCAAGTTCACTCGGAGCACTGGACCATGTTCTTCGATGGATCTAAGATGCTGAATGGTTCCGGTGCTGGGGTAGTATTGGTTTCCCCCCGAGGAGATAAGCTTAGATACGTTCTCCAGATTCACTTTGATTCCTCCAATAACGAAGCAGCATATGGGGCACTTTTATATGGGTTGCGCATGGCCATTTCACTCGGCGTCCGTCACCTCATGGTCTATGGCGACTCAGATTTGGTGGTTAATCAGGTGATGAAGGAGTGGGACGTCAGAAGTCCAGCTATGATTGGGTATTGCAATGCAGTGAGAAAGTTAGAGAAGAAATTCGAGGGGTTAGAGCTTCATCACATCCCCCGACTAAAAAATCAAGCGGCTGATGATTTGGCAAAGATAGGCTCCAAGAGAGAAGCCATCCCGAGCAATGTGTTTTTGGAACACATCCACTCGCCACCAGTCCAAGAAGATCCTTTTACAGATGAAGCCCCACAGCCAAAGAGTGCCACAGATCCGACTGAAGTTGAAATTCCGGCAGTGGTCGACCTAATCATGGAAGTTTTGGCAATCACCCCCGACTGGACGATACCGTACATCGCGTATATCCTGAGAAAGGAACTCCCGGAGGATGAAGAAGAGGCTCGACAAATCGTCCGTCGATCCAAGGCCTTTACAGTCATAAAGGGACAGTTGTATAGAGAAAGCGCGACTGGAGTCGGTCAGAAGTGTATAACACCAGAAGAAGGTCGGATAATCCTTGATGATATCCACTCGGGGACCTGTGGTCATCATGCGTCCTCTAAGACCATTGTGGCTAAAGCATACCGAGCGGGATTTTACTGGCCAAGAGCGAATGAAATAGCAAAATAGATAGTCGACAAGTGTGGAGGGTGCCAGTTCTACTCCAACATGTCGCACAAGCCTGCATCAGCCCTGAAGACCATTCCACTCGTCTGGCCCTTTGCTGTTTGGGGACTGGACATGGTTGGTCCACTGAGAACAGGCAGGAGCGGTTTCACACATGTGCTTGTGGCAGTCGACAAGTTTACCAAATGGATTGAAGCTAAGCCTATCAAGAATCTTGATGCTTGCACTGCTACCAGTTTCGTTAGGGAGTTAACATTCAGATATGGAGTCCCGCATAGCATCATCACTGACAATGGGTCAAACTTTGATTTGGACAAGTTCAGAGCTTTTTGCGCCTCTCATGGCACACGAGTCGACTACGCATCGGTCGCCCATCCCCAGTCGAATGGACAAGCAGAAAGGGCAAATGGTATGATTCTCAAAGGACTAAAGCCTCGGCTGATGCGTGATCTCAAGCACGCAGCGGGCGCATGGGTCGACGAGCTTCCGTCAGTTCTGTGGGGATTGAGGACCACCCCAAATCGGTCGACTGGAAGAACTCCGTTCTTTCTGGTGTACGGAGCTGAAGCAGTCCTGCTGAGCGATCTACTTCACAATGCGCCACGAATCGAGCTTTACACCGAAGATGAAGCAGAACAAGCCCGGCAAGACGCAGTCGACCTCCTGGAAGAAGAAAGAGAAATGGCTATGATCCGATCGACCATTTATCAGCAAGACTTGCATCGATTCCATGCCAGAAATGTGAAGAGTCGAGCCTTCCAAGAAGGAGATTTGGTCC
The DNA here is from genome assembly GCF_002162155.2 of Triticum dicoccoides. Lineage (NCBI taxonomy): Eukaryota > Viridiplantae > Streptophyta > Magnoliopsida > Poales > Poaceae > Triticum > Triticum dicoccoides. The sequence continues at coordinate 58,340,667 of NC_041380.1, read as the reverse complement.
TCCGAGTGGATCAACAAAAACCACACAAGCTCGCCCTTACTTGGGAAGGCCCCTTCACCGTCACCAGAGTCCTCCACAATGGAGCATATCATCTTTACAATATCGGTCGCCAGATCGATGAGCCACGAGCTTGGAATGCGGAACTGCTCCGCCCCTTTTACACTTGAATTCTCACTCGGATGAGATGTAATAAGAAAGACTTCGGTAGTCTATTTATCAAAAACAAGAGTGTTACAATTTTTCCTATAATTGTTGTCGTCTTTGTTTGCATGTGAAATCCCCCAGTGGGTAGCTTAGCTGCGAATCCGTTTTGCCTAAGTGTTTAAAAAAATCCTACCGAGTGGTGAGCCAGACTCTCACTCGGGGGCTTAGCTGCAGCCCAGTGCTCGCCTAAGTGTTTAAAAATCCTACCGAGCGGCAAGCCAGACTCCCACTCGGGGGCTTAGCTGCAGCCCAGTGCTCGCCTAAGTGTTTAAAAAATCCTACCGAGTGGAGAGCAGACCTCCCACTCGGGGGCTTAGCTGCAGCCCAGTGCTCGCCTAATTGTTTAAAAATCCTACTGAGTGGTGAGCCAGACTCTCA
>NC_041380.1:58329796-58339339 GCF_002162155.2 Triticum dicoccoides | reverse complement strand
TGCAGTCTAGTACTCGCCTAAGTTTGAAAAAATCCTACCGAGTGGAGAGCAGACCTCCCACTCAGAGGCTTAGCTGCAGTCCAGTACTCGCCTAAGTTTTTAAAATCCTACCGAGTGGAGAGCAGACCTCCCACTCGGGGGCTTAGCTGCAGTCCAGTACTCACCTAAGTTTGAAAAAATCCAACCGAGTGGAGAGCAGACCTCCCACTCGGAGGCTTAGCTGCAGTCCAGTACTCGCCTAAGTTTTTAAAATCCTACCGAGTGGAGAGCAGATCTCCCACTCGGGGGCTTAGCTGCAGCCCAGTGCTCACCTAAGTACGGAACACATCCAAATTCGCAAGGACGACGAGGTGCAAATCGGCTGCTACCTTCTCCTTCGGAGCTGCACCACAAATACAAAGTTATTTCGAGTGAAGAACAAGTTCCACTCGACAGATAATTCATGAAGATATTCAACGATAAATCAAGTTCAGATAAGATCCAAAGGTCCTAGACCACAGATCGAAGTACTCGAGCCTCCAGCTCGACAGGGTTTAACGATTACAAAATCCACTCGGCATTCTGAGGCAAATTTAAAGTGAAGCATAAAAGTTTTTATTCCTCAGGCGGAGGACTGGAAGGGGCGACGAACTCATCCAAGTCGATCCCGTCTGCAATGCGAGTGGCAGCAGCAATGACAGTCTCCATGAAGTCTTGAAAGCTGTGCTTCCTGGTATTGGCAACTTGGATGGCGGCCAACTTTTCTTCTCGCGCCTCCTTGCAGTGGACGCGGACCAGAGACAGAGCGACGTCAGCGCCACATCTAGCAGAAGATTTCTTCCATTCCACCACTCGACCTGGGACTTCATTCAGTCGAGTCATCAGGGACTCGAGGTCATTCTGAAGCGTCGTCCTAGGCCAGAGCGACGTGTCGATCCGCGACATCGCAACCTTCAACCGAGCAAGATAGTCAACAACTCCGGCAACATGAGATTCCAGTCGGAGCACGTTCATAGCAGCCTCGTCCTTCACTGGAGAATTGATGGGGTCCAAGCCTGTCTCCACTTGACTAGTCTCCTCTTCGAAGTTCTGGCAGAATTCTGTAAACACAATTCAAGGATAAGTCAATGGCTCTATGCAGGTTTGGTAACTGCAAGTCAGTCGGACGGAGTAATTACCCTCGAGCATGACGAACAGCTTCTTGGCGAGTCCATCGAGATAAACCTCCAGATCGTTCCTCTTCCCCGCCAGTTCACCTGCCTGGTCATTCAGAGCCATCTTGTCTTTCTTCAGACGGCTGACCTCTTGATTAGCCACGTCGAGAGCAGTTTTCAGCCTGGAGTTTTCCTTTTAAAGAGTACCGACTGAAGCCAGTTTTTCTTCAGCAAGCTTCGTTTGTTCAGGGCCTCCTTCTGAGCTTCGGCAAGGTCTTGATCCTTCTTCTTCAGAGCCTCCTCCACTTTGTCTGTGAAACAGCAAGTGAGATCAACATCGAGGACGGCCAGAAAGAAAGGACAGTCAACAAAAGCTCACCAGCCATACCTTTTGCTTCGTCCCTCGCCTTCTGCAAGTTCTCCTGAGCAAGCTTCAAGTCAAGGTTGAGCTGGATCTGTTTGTTCTCCAACTCAGTGTAGCGAGCCACAAGTTCGCAGGATTTCTGCAAAAAATCAGTCGACAGACGTCTAAGATAAGTTGCTTCCGAGTAACCAAGAGACAATGATGGTGTTTCTAAGACTACGGCCGAATCAAGAACATTCGACAGTAGTCTCGGGGACTACACCCAGTGGGTGCACTCAGCGTGCCCCCACTGGTTCGACCAAAAAAAATTGACTGCCTGCAGTCGACCGTGTATAGTTCCATTCGACATGGCCTGACCAGACCGAGTGAAGAAGTTCAACTAAAGCAACACAATATAAAGACTACAGTCGACTGCCAGCAGTCCACCGTAGTCTCGGGGACTACACCTAGTGGGTGCACTTAGCGTGCCCCCACTCGTCCAAAAAGATTAATAGACACACCCAGTGGGTGTACAGATATAAAGATCTTCGGAAAAGAGATTCTTCAGATAGCATATCCTAACAGAACAAGCGGTGAATCGACTGACCTGGACGTTGCTCTGGAGAGCTGAACTCATGTCATAAGCTGCTTGGCTGGCTTCCTGAACCACCTTCACTTGCTCTATCATGATCCCCGCCTGGCGTATAACCTCCTTAGCGGCACCCGCTTGATCCTCAGGGACGTGGTGTGTGGCAAAAAGCGAAGGCGGATTTACAGTCAACGTCGAAGGTCGGACACTCGTCAGAGGAACAGCAAAGGTCACAGAAGCCTGAGTGGTGTCACCACCCTCCCGAGCTATGGCCTCAGGCGCCGAAGTAGTTTGTGGGGTCTTGCCAGCCGGCGCCCTCCTATTCCTTCTCGCCCTCAGCGGCACTTTGTCGTCATCATCAGGGAGGTCAATGACATGAGGAGGAGCTACAAGAAAAATCCAATCGACCGGAGTTATAAGAAATCGTCAGTCGACTAAAAGCAGAGCATCAGTAATCATACCGGGGTTGGAGGTAACAGCGTCTTCCATCTCTTGATCATCGTCCTTGGCAGAGATCTCCGAGGTGGCAGCACTACAAATTTCGAAAGTCAGTCAGCTTATTCAATGAGTCGACCAAGAGTCTGTCACGTTCAACAAAGGAAAACAAATTCTACTATTACCCAGAAATGGTGGGGACAGTCATCTTCATCTTGGGCAGAACCTTGGGCGGCTTGGACGGCGTCGCGCGTGGGTGCTTGGGAGCTTTTTCTGTCGGCGCTGGAGAAGAGGTCCGAGGGCGCTTCGATGACTGCCCAACAGGGACAGTCGCCTTACCACGTTCCCGCGCAGGGTCGTGTGTAAGCTTGGATCGCCTTTCCGAGTGGGGAGGTTCGACTTCTTCCTCCTCCTCTTCACTGGAGTCGTCGTTGTCATCCCCCTCTCCTTCGCCGTCAGATTCCCACTCTTCTCTCTCGTCTCCACTTTCGCCTCCGCTCGCCTCTCCTTCCTCGACCTGCTCCTGTGCTCCATTGGGTGTCGAGTACATCTCAGTAATGGCCTAGAGGACAGCAAACAAGACAAAAGTCAATCGACTGATTCAAAGAGAACAAATAAAGAAAGCAAGATCTCAATCAGAAACGCAAGGTCAGACCTGGTCCACTTCGTATGATTGGTTGAGTGGAGGAATCCTCCTTGCACCTTGGGGGTTGTCCTTGTTCCCTATGATACTCGACAGCCACCCTTCCAACATCTCGTTAGTGACCTCCTCTAGGTGAATCTGAGTGGTGTCTTCGAGACCCGAGTACAGCCACATCGGGTGGTCACGAGCCTGAAGCGATTGGATACGCCTCCGAAGGAAGACTTCCAGCAAGTCAATGACAGTCACACCCTCGCGGACAAGCTGAACCACTCGACCGACCAGCACCTCGACTTGCGCCTTTTCCTCCGGCGTCACTTTCAGAGAGGCAGGTTTTTGTGCTCGATTCAGAGAAAAAGGGGGAAGCCCAGTCGACTGTCCCGGGGTCACCTGGTCTTTACAGTAAAACCAAGTCGACTGCCATCCACGGACTGACTCGGGAAAAGTGATAGATGGAAAGGAACTTTTTCCCCTCATCTGGATCGCCAGGCCCCCGCACAGCTGAATCACCTGCGTCCGTTCGTCACTCGACTTGGCCTTCTGGACCGACTGAGAGCGGCAAGTGAAGATGTGCTTGAAGAGTCCCCAATGGGGGCGACAACCCAAGAAGTTTTCACACAAGGAAACAAAAGCAGCAAGATACACAATAGAATTGGGAGTAAAGTGATGGAGCTGCGCTCCGAAGAAGTTCAAGAAGCTCCGAAAAAAAGGATGAGGAGGCAGAGAGAATCCGCGATCGATATGAGTGGTGAGGAGGACGCACTCACCATCAAGAGGCCGGGGTTCGACTTCTTTCCCCGGAAGACGCGCAGATTCGTGGAGAATGAATCCCCCCTCGACCAGATCATCAAGATCATCCTGCCGAATCGCTGACAGCATCCAGTCGCCCTGGATCCAATCCTTGGGTAGAGCAGTCCTCGAGGAAGATCCGCCCCGAGCGGACTTCTTCCCCTTCCCCTGCACCGCCGCCTTCTTCGCGCGCTCCAGATCCGACGTCTTCTCCTTCACCATCGTCGTCGGCAAAGCTCGAACAGACCTACGGCACCAAGGTGAGAGCGGAGGTGGCGGAGGATCTTGTGAAGGAAGGGGGAAAAGTGAAGGCGCACTGTTCGGGGGTCTCGAGCCGGCAACTTATAAGAGGTCGCTTCCGAGTGGCTGACTGGTAGGCCCAGGCAATCCCGTCAAATCCCGCAACAGGCGTGCGCACGGTACGTGACGAAAAAGGTGGCACGGGGATCGAGGAGCTTCCGTCCTATCCCATCCGATTACTGCAGCCGCCCTTGTCCCGCGCGCTTCCCGAAATTCAAATCCCGCAAAATCCGCGAGACGCAGAACAACTCGTCAAACATAAGATCCCTTTCACACCATCACTAGGAACTTCACAAGTAAAGAAATTCACTCGATCAGAGGCCAAGAATGGATCAAGGCGACTGAAAGAAGTTGACGACGTCATCCGTGACAATTGATCCAAAACAAGACGTTTATATAACATGAAGAACCAGTCGGAAAGATCCCCAATTCCTTCCCCACTCAAACCTCGATCCATTCGGGGGCTAATGATGAAGCTACGTACCTAGGGTAGGGGCATGGACCTGTCCTAAGTGCCCTACTCAAGGACATCCCTAGAAGAAGTCACCTTTCAATCGACTTGGAGGTATCCCACTCGATGGATTCAAGACACTCGACCATGAAGCTATCACTCGACCACGAAGCCAACCACTCGACTGCCAGGAGATCTAAAGTCACTCCGCACGCAAACGGTCAGTCGTTAAGTAGCTTTTATGGTCATCATAGCACTTTATTAGGGGCGTTACCAGTAATGCCCAGTCTTAATGTACTTTAAACCCTGCATTACTGAGGGCTGGAGGGACCTGGCGAACTCTATATAAGCTTCCCCCCTCCTCAGTATCAAGGGTTCGCACCCCTGTTATTCATACACACATAATTCAGTCGACCGCCTCCGGGCACCGAGACGTAGGGCTGTTACTTCCTCCGAGAAGGGCCTGAACTCGTAATCCTCGTGTGCTTACAACTCCTCCATAGCTAAGATCTAGCCTCTCCATACATACCCCCCTACATCACTGTCAGAGTTAGAACCACGACACCCAGTCCCTTCATCACTCTGGTAAGGCATCCTGACGTAGAGTTTTAACTCTTCTCTTCTCAAATTTCACTAAAAAAATTTAGGATCACGCGGGTATCTTAGAATCGTTCCGATGGATTTGTGACGAGAACATTGTTCTTGGTGCCTCCTGTCATTTAGGGGTTGTGGCAGTGTCCCGGGGAGTTGAGCTCCGAGGTGTTGTCGTCACAATTTTATCGTTGCAGTTCTAGAATACCTGAGTTTAGTTTCGCCAACATCGAAAATCTCTTTTATGCAGTTGTTGGTGAGATAACCTCGACACCACCCAGTACTGGGGCGGGAGTTCGGGAGTATTGCCATAACTTGTATAACGGACGCTTTTCGAAGGTTGAGGTAGACGATTTCTGAAGGTTTCTTGGTTATGTGTTGAAGGATGGGTACAGCTGGATGTAGGATTTGCTAGTTTTGGGTGAGATATTATGCTTCCCCTGTATCCCCAACACTTGATTGCATAACTGGGAAAATTTCGGGAGCTTATAAGTGGGAATTCAAGTAGCTCTTAGGATATCTTTCCGACAGATGTATGATATGAAATTGGGGTTCGACGTCTAGTGGTCCGCCTATTCACGGTTGGTTTTAGAGTGGTCTCGTTGTGTCTTAAAGAGTCCTTGTCTATGCCGACTCGGGGACGCTTCGTATGTCATGTGCACTGCCTTGTACATGATGGTGCTATACGATCGAGCCCGTGTAGGCCCAACCATGAAAACTTCGGACGAAATCTCTATCATATGTTTGTTCTGGCTTATTCTGCAAGCCAACCCTTTGTTTTTGTTTTGAGTTGTGGTATTCGAGTTGCTTTGAAGTCAAATGTGGATTCCATACCTGTCCCAAATGGTGTTCTCATACTCCGATGTGGATACCAATCCTTCTTGATCATCAAGATTGTCTTGTCAATCCTTTTAACCGGCGTGTTTCTCTTCAAGCAGATCCGTTCATTTTCAATATCCGCAAGATTCAATCTCAGCTTTTCTCAACGGTGTTTGTTTCATCCGTCTCCAAGTTGTCTTTGTTTTCCCGCCCTCCCTCCCTTTTCTTTTCTCCGAGGACTCATATATCTCAATCAAGTATCATTTTACTGATGTGAAGTCTCTTCTTTCTTTCCTTTCAATGTTCTTACCCGGTGTTTCTCATGAAGATTCTAACGGAGCTTCAAGTTCGTCATTCCTCATTCCTTTTCTTCTCCGGTGGTTTCAAGTCAAGCATTGAAGATCATATCATTTTCCTCGTTTCAGAAGTTTTATCATACTGGTGCACCTCACAATCTTCCACTCTTTGCTATTCTTTTGTTCCAGAGTGCTAAAGATATCTCAGAAAATTCGTGTTTCCACTCTTCTTTCGTTCAAGCTCTTACGAGGATGTTATCTCATTCAAGTCATTTAATTCAACCGGTGCATTCTCCTTTTCAGGTAATCTTTTCAACGGTGTTTCTTTTGAGTGGGCCCTAACCCACAGGTCTTTTCCCAGGATCTTACCTGACTCTTCTTATTTTCCCGGAGCGATTATCAAATCTTTTTAAGTTTGACGTGAGAATGAATTGTCATCAGTCATATGTCTTTCTCCAAGATCTTTCAAATTCTATCATCGTTGGTTCAACCTTTCTAATTTTCATTCTGGAGTACCTCAACATTCATGGTGGTGTTTCTCGTCGTCATTCTCGGATTTTGAAGACCGAAGAAGAGTTCCTCTTAAATCCTTATCCATTCTCTTGAGGATTCGTTATTCTAGCTTGTCACCATCCTCTCATAATTATTTTTCGACTGTGAGAATTCTTTTCACCCTTCCAGAGCAATTCAAGATTTTGTTCAGTTTGATCATCCGGAGCCCATCATCTAAGATTTATTCATTCTCCGCTTTCAGCTCTCGTTCCCCAAATCTCACTGGTACATCGCTCAAGTATTCTCTAATCAGTTCATGATCTCTTCGTTCTCACGTATCTAAATTCCCTCAAGCATCTTCATTCGTTTTCCAATTCTTCCCGGTGTTTATCTATATTTTTTTCTTCATTCATTTTGAATTCTACCGGTGGCTCTTCTAAGATTCTTCTTCCTTCGTTATAATATCAATTGACTCTTTCTTTCCAATCCTACCGGTGGCTCGTTGAGAACCTTCTCATGTTTGCGCTATATCTATCTTAATCCTTTCTACGAGAATATGTCGTATGCGATCCGTTGCTTGTCATCAATTTAAATTGGTGAAGGATAAGCATAATATAATTCTTATTCTTGTTTCATCCTAATGATTAATTCTTTATTCCGGAGGCCCTTCAAATTCTCGATTTAATTTGTTTCATTTTATCTTTTTCCCGGGGTTCCAACCTCTTTCAACTATGTAATCGCGGAGATCTATCTAAATCTTTACAAGGCTCCACCTTGTGTTTTCAACTACCCTTTCTTTCCGTTTGATCATTCTTTTGTTTAACGGAGTTCTTCATGGAGGTTCTACATAATGGTCCATCAAGGATTTAATTCCTTCTCCAACTTTTTCATCGAGATTCTTTCCTAAGAAGCTCAAGCTTTTCTTCATATTGTAATCCAGAGTGCAATTCTTTCTCCCGTATCATTGGAGGTGGTATTATGTCATTCTTGATAATTTGAGTTCATGTTTCATGATTCACATGTTATTAAGAATGGGGTATTTTAAAATCCATCAATCTCGTCATTGGAGTTACCATGGGTTATATTTCACCTAAAGCCTTCCCTAAGGACTGTTGTTATCTATGGTGCTTTCAAATGATCCAAGTTCTTCATTTATCCTCCCAGTGAAATAAGTTTCTCGTCTCCTTGTTGATATCAATCCAATCAATTATTTTTCGTTAGTGGCAGAATTTCACCTCATAGCTTTGAGATGTTTTCTATAACTCCACTACAGCATTGTTCTTTTCGTTGTTGGTTTTCCAACAACTCCGTTCGAACCTTCTCCTAAGGATGCCTTCTCAAGCTCTTTTGGTAGAAGTTGGCATTTTCTCCTCATTTCTCCTATTTCAATTATCTATCTTCTATTCCTCCGTTCCGGAGGCATTGTGATGTTGCTCTCCTCAACCCATCTTCTCTCTTTGTCGGGACCATGTTTTCATCGTGCTTATCCTTTTAACCGGAGTATTGTGTCCCTTTTCTCAAGCCCTTTCATTTTATCAAGTTTTTCATCTCTTTTAAACCGGAGTGCTGTCCGAGATCTTTCTTACCCCTTGCTCCATTCATTCAATAGTTACGGAGGCAATGTATTGTGATTTCATCAAGTATCTTCCAATCTTATCAAGTTATTATTCAATTCCTTTTCTTTTCAATCAGAGTGCTGCCCGAAGTTTTTCTTCCTTGTTCCTCTTCCCTACCGGAGTGTTTTCAATTTTGTTCATCTCCGTTGTATTCTTTTCTCGAAATGGCTTAACCTTTTCAAGGTTCTTTGGTTTCACTCGTTTTCGAAAGGAGCAACTTAGCTTTACCTCTTCTCTTTCTCTTCCGTTTTCCCTCCAGTGCCATTCTAGATCTTGGGACGAGATCCTCTTGTAGTGGTGGGGTGTTGTAACGCCCCGAGACCGATGTGCCAGGTGTCCTCCAGTTATTCGCTGTTGTTGCCTTGTCATTGCTTGCGTGTCATGCATTGCATATCATGTCATCATGTGCATTTCATTTGCATACGTGTTCGTCTCATGCATCCGAGCATTTTCCCCTTGCTCCGTTCGTGTCATGCGCTCTGTTCTCCTCCGGTGGTCCTTTCTACCTTTCTTTCATGTGTGGGGGTTAAACATGTCCGGATTGGACCGAGACTTGCCAAGTGGCCTGGGTTTACTACCGGTAGACCGCCTGTCAAGTTTCAAACCATTTGGACTTCGTTTGATACTCCAACGGTTAACCGAGGGACCAAGAAGGCCTCATGAGTGTTGCAGCCCAACACCCTTCCAATTTGGCCCAAAAGCCACCTAAACCTGTTCCATCATCTAGAGCGTTTGATCACGATCGCGTGGCCGAAAACCGCACCTCATTTGGACTCTCCTAGCTCCCTCTACCTATAAATATGTGTTCCCCTCCCGAAATTCACGGTTGAACCCTAAAAATTCCTCCCCTCGCGCCGCCGGACATGTCCGCCGCGCCGCCGCCACGTCGCCTCGGCCAATAGCGAGCCGCCACGTCAGCCGGCCGCCGCGCCCAGCCACTCCCAGACCGCCACCTCAGCGCCGCGCCGCCCCACTTCGCCGCGGGGCCGCCGGAGCCCATCGCGGGACCGCCCGGCCCATCCGGTCGCCGCCCCGCGCCGGTCGTCCCC
>NC_041380.1:58319132-58329217 GCF_002162155.2 Triticum dicoccoides | reverse complement strand
CGCCGCAGCCACCGAGGCTCCCCGCCGCCAAGCCGCCGGAGCTCCACCCCTCGCCACAGACCGCGCCGACCTTGCCGGCGTCTCCCTCCGCTCCGGTCAGATCCGGTCCAGGGAGTGGGATGAGATCCACCACTCCCCAGATCCAAACGTCTTCGTCCCGATCCGGACCACCCCGTCCTGGATCTCCTCATCCGCCCGTTGACTTTTCCCGGAGAGGTCTATATTTCATTAAGTCCCCGAGATTTCCATGTTTCAAATGCCCATGTTCATCATGTCGTAACTTTGCATCCGTAGATCCGTTTTGGGCGTATAGCATATCAAAATGTTCGCCTCAGAGAGTACATCATTTCATCTCATTGCATCATTTTCATTTGAGCTCATCTTGATGCCCGAAATGCTGTTGGAAGAGTGCTATTTGAGTTAATTGTCAGATCTGCTGCTCCAAATAGCTATTTGTCATTTTTGTCATGATTATTGTGTGCATGATATGCCCCTGATCTCTACATGTGTTTTGTTATATGCTTTGTCATCTTTCCAGAGGTGCAATCCATGTATTTTTGTGATGTGTGTGGTGACTAGCACAAGCTTGCAAAGTGGTGCATTCGTTAATGCTGATTTCAGGGACTTAGCAATTCCACTAAGTCCTTGATCTGTTTATATCAATATGCCATATGTTCATGTTGTTTCCTAGTGATCCATGCCTCTTTTGAGGATGATCAGTAAGGATGTTTTGTTAATCTTGTAGTGCTCTATCCATCCATGTCTTTGTTTCCAATTATGGAGCACCCTAGCTTGAGTCAATCGAGCTCTACTTTTGTTGTTTCGTGTATCTGGGAAGATTGTCTACTTGTTAGCGATTTTGCCGAGGATGTTGTAGTTGATCCGTGCATGCTATGTTATTGTTCTTGCCATGTCTAGCTTGTATAATGTGTATTCTTGATGGGTGTATGCTTAAATTGTCATGCCTTGCTCTGTAGTGAGTGCATCGAGCTCGTAAACATGCCTACTTGATATCTGATTTGCATGCTCCAGTTTTTCACTAAGTCTGAGATCTGATTATGTTTTTGTCTGAGCATATAGTTTTCTTGCTCCAAAGTGTGCTACCTGATCTGAAATTCCAGACAAGTGTTAATTTCACTAAGTCTGAAATCTGTTTACCAAATGCACTTTTGTCATGCTTGTTTGAACCTGTTAATGGATGAATTGGCCGTAGCTCAGTGTTCATCTTTTGTTAAGCATCATGAATGGATCCCTGCCATGTATTTTGCTGTTATGTTTGGGTGCTGTAGCATGTTCATCTTGCTACATTTAGATGGCTACTTGTTGTATATCGCAGACGTTGTCATATTTGAATTGCTTGCCATTTCCAAACCGTGCATCCGATTCCGGCGATCTTTATATCGATTTATACGCCAGAGGTTCTGGTGGACTAGGATGAAGAGAGAAATCGCTCAGTATATTGCCAACTGTGACGTTTGTCGTCGCGTTAAGGCAGAGCATCAAAGACCTGCTGGCACCCTTCAACCTTTAGCTATCCTCTATCTCTCGGGATGACGTGTTACTAAACCGTAAAGTCATAGGATTGTTGGGTTGTGTCTCCGTACAGTTCTACTACTTCCATGTGTCCTCAGTTTGACCCAGAACCTTGATATTATGATGTTGATTGATTATGCTATTCCTTTGATGAATGTCTCAGAATCCCTTTTGAGCATTTACAGCCGTTATGCTGCCAAAATTGTCCTAGAATTTCAAGAGTTTCCAATGCTTTTGCATTACATTCCGCATCCTTATGTCGATGCTAATTCCATCCTTGTTTTCCTTGGTTTCTGTGCCAGGATGTCGTCTGCTAACCGAGGTTCAGTTGCTCATAGCAAGAACCACGGAGATGGTAGGGACGAGGATCCTCCTGACCAGCCTTTGATGGCAGAGTTCTTGTTAGCATCCGAGAGGAACAAGCGTGAGACTAACCGCTTGCTGGCACAGATTGAGCAGAACACCGCACATCAGGGTAAGAAGTTGGTTTCCATCACCGACTTCATTGGTCTGAAACCACCCACCTTCCATCATTCCATTGAGCCACTCGATGCAGATGACTGGCTCCGAAGCATCACTCACAAGTTGCATTCTGCGAACGTAGCTGAAGGTGACAAGGTCACCTATGCTACCTATCACCTGGAAGGTCCTGCTAGTATTTGGTGGCAGAGCTATGAGGCTATGCTACCAGCTGGCCAGATTCCTATCTGGAAGGATTTCACCGAGGCTTCTCGTGAGCACCACATTCCTCAGGCTCTCATTGACCGCAAGAGGGAAGAGTTCTGTAGTTTTACCCAGGGTAAGCTGCCTGTTGATGCTTACAGTAGAGAGTTTGGAAGCCTCCCCCGCTATGCTACAGAAGAAGTGTCCATGGAAGCTAAGAAGCAGGCTAGGTTCCGGAAGGGTCTCAACCCTAAGTTGCGTCGTGATCTCCACCTGCATCATTGTGATACTTTCCAGGCTCTTGTGAACAAGGCCATTAATGCAGAGACAGCTCAGCTCACTTACGAGGAGTCACGTAAGCACAACCGTGATCTGGGTTCTTCCTCCCGCTCTGGCTCTCAGAAGCGACGGATTTGGATTCCGAACTCAGCTCTTCCACCTGGATATGGACCGAGGCCATCCGATGTGGCGCCTCACCCAACTCAGCAACGTGCTCCACTCAGGCCTATTAGTGGACCACTTGCCAATGTAGGTCCACATCCTACCTCAGGAACTTGCTTCACCTACAGAGAACCAGGACACTACGCATGTGACTGCCCTCAGTCCAGTTATACTCCACCCCAGTCCGAGAGGTCTGTTGGCCGTGAAAAGCCATCAGGCAAGATGATCAGTACCAAGCCAGCCTCCATTGAACGAGCATGTGTGCACCATGTCTCAGCTACAGAAGCTCAAGATGATCCCAACGTCGTACTGGGTACGCTTCTTGTCAATTGTCGCCCAGCTTCAGTTCTGTTCGATACTGGAGCATTCCACTCCTTCATATCCGAAGGTTACGCTCGGTTGCACGACATGTCATTTTGTGATATGTCGACTCCACTAATAATCCAGACTCCTGGTTCCAAATGGAAACCTCCAAGGTAAGCCATGGTAATGAAATCCTTGTTGACAGACTGGTATTCCTTGCTTCTTTGATATCTCTCAAGTCTTCAGATATTAACATCATCTTGGGTATGGACTGGATGATAGCTCATCATGCCAAGATCGATTGTTACACTAGATCTGTTCAACTTACACATCCATCTGGCAAAATAGTCACTGTCTCCACTAGAGTTGCAAGGCGTCAACTCTATTCTCTTAATGCCAGCCCTCTTCTAGACCTTGAAGATATTCCGGTAGTCTGTGACTTCCCGGATGTCTTTCCAGAAGAACTGCCAGGTGTCCCACCTGACAGAGATGTAGAGTTTGTCATAGAACTTATCCTAGGAACTGTTCCAATCTCTAGGAGACCATACAAGACGGCACCTTTGGAGTTAGCCGAGCTTAAGAAACAGCTTGATGAGTCCTTGCAAAAGGGTTTCATCCGTCCTAGTTCTTCTCCTTGGGATTGTCTTGTCCTCTTCGTCAAGAAGAAGGATGGTACGGATCGGATGGTTGTAGATTATCGCCCCGTTAACGTGGTCATGATAAAGAACAAGTATCCGATCCCCAGGATCAACGACCTGTATGATCAGCTTGCTGGATCCTTAGTCTTTTCCAAGATGGATTTGAGGTTAGGCTATCACCAAATCAAAATCAGAAATAGGGACCCCGAAATGGCCTTTGTCACTCGTTATGGTCAATATGAGTACACCGTAATGTCTTTTGGCCTAACCAATGCTCCAGCTACTTTCTCCCGCTTGATGAACTCGATCTTTATGGAGTACTTAGATAAGTTCGTCATGGTTTATCTCGATGATATTCTTATTTACTTGAAGAACGAGGAAGAGCATGCCGAACATCTTAGACTCGTGTTAGAAAAACTCAGAGAGCACCGCCTTTATGCCAAGTTCTCCAAGTGTGAATTTTGTTTGCCAAAAGTGACCTATCTAGGCCACGTGATCTCTGGTAAGGGCATTGCTGTCAATCCCGAGAGAGTTAAAGCCGTTCTCGATTGGACTCCACCCGAAACGGTCAAACAAGTTAGGAGTCTCCTTGGTCTAGCCAGTTATTGTCGCCGCTTCATTGAAAACTTCTCCAAAGTGGCCAAACCCCTCACGGAGCTTCTCAAGAAAGATAAAAGGTTTGAGTGGACCCCACAGTGTGAGCACAGTTTTCAGGAACTAAAAAGACGCCTGACTTCTGCGCCCATACTCGTGCCACCGGATTTCACTAAAAACTTTGTTATCTATTGCGACGCTTCGCGTCAAGGACTAGGTTGCGTTCTTATGCAGGATCGTCATGTGATTGCCTATGCATCTCGACAGTTGCATCGACATGAGGAAAATTATCCTACACATGATCTAGAGCTTGCAGCCGTAGTCTATGCACTTAAGACTTGGCGACATTACCTTCTTGGTAACCGTTGCGAAATCTACACTGACCATCAGAGTCTCAAGTATATCTTCAGCCAACCGGATCTGAATCTCAGACAGAGACGTTGGTTGGAGTTGATCTCGGATTACGACTTAGGAATCACCTACACCCCAGGCAAAGCCAATGTCATGGCTGATGCTTTAAGTCGTAAATCCTATTGCAACAACCTCATGTTGCAACACTGTCAACCACCCCTCCATGAGGAATTCTGTAAGCTTAACCTTCACATAGCTCCTCATGGTTCCCTTTCTACCTTGGTGGCGAAACCTACCCTTACGGATTAGATCATAGAGGCTCAGAAGCATGATACGGGAATCTCCCGGATCAAGAAAAATATTTCCAAGGGAGTTGCTGGCTGTTTCTCTATGGATGAACGAGGTGTTATTTACTTTGGAAACCGTTTGGTGGTTCCCAAATGTCAACAGATGCAGCAACTGATCCTTAAGGAGGCCCATGAATCTCCTCTCACGATTCATCCCGGTAGTACCAAGATGTATCAGGACCTACGCCAGAGGTTCTGGTGGACTAGGATGAAGAGAGAAATCGCTCAGTATATTGCCAACTGTGACGTTTGTTGTCGCGTTAAGGCAGAGCATCAAAGACCTGCTGGCACCCTTCAACCTTTAGCTATTCCCGAGTGGAAATGGGACAAAGTTGGTATGGACTTCATCACCGGCTTTCCCAGGACCAAGAAAGGAAATAATGCTATCTTCATAGTCATTGACCGTCTTTCCAAAGTGGCTCACTTCCTACCTGTTCGAGAGAGTATCACTGCTAGTCAGCTCGCTGACTTATATATCTCCCGAATAGTGTCACTCCATGGTGTTCCACTAGAGATCAATTCAGACCATGGCAGTCTTTTCACCTCTCATTTCTGGGAAAGTTTCCAGAACGCCATGGGAACTCATCTTTCTTTCAGTACCGCTTTCCACCCTCAGTCAAGTGGTCAGGTGGAAAGGGTCAACCAAATTCTTGAAGACATGCTTCGAGCTTTTGTTATCTCATTCAGTATGGATTGGGAGAAATGTCTTCCCTTTGCCGAGTTTGCTTATAACAATAGCTACCAATCCAGTCTTAAGAAAGCACCCTTCGAGATTCTGTATGGACGAAGATGTCGAACACCTTTGAACTGGTCAAAAACCAGTGAAAGACAATTCTTTGGACCAGATATGATCCAGGAGGCAGAAGAGCAAGTTCGCAACATTCGTGAGAATTTGAAAACAACCCAATCTCGTCAAAAGAGCCAGTATGACCGTCGTCATAAGGAAGTGGCTTATGAAGTTGGCGACAAGGCTTACCTTCGGGTTACTCCTTTGAAGGGTACCCATCATTTCGGTATCAAGGGCAAGTTGGCTCCTCGTTACATTGGTCCTTTTCGCATTCTCTCTAAATGAGGAGAGGTTGCCTACCAGTTGGAACTACCCCCACATCTTTCTCGAGTTCATGATGTCTTCGACGTCTCTCAACTCAGGCGTTGCTTCTCGGATCCCATCCGCGGAGTGGACCACGAAATGCTTCATCTCGAAGATAACCTCACTTATCGAGAGTACCCCGTTCGCATTCTGGATCAAGCAGAGCGTGTCACTCGATGTCATAACATCAAGTTTCTCAAGGTTCAGTGGTCTCATCATGCCGAGAGAGAAGCTACTTGGGAGCGAGAAGATCGTCTTCGACTTGAGTACCCCGCTTTCTTTCCGCCAACTCCTGAATCTCGGGACGAGATTCTTTCGAGTGGGGGCGAGTTGTCACATCCCTAGTTCTGGTATGATCCTAGACTAGCTAGTCATTTGTGCATCATGTTTAAATTCCATTTAAATTTGAAATGGGGATTTGCGAAACCCTCAGAAATCATTTCTGGAAATGACCCAGATAAAAAGTGCTCCAAAAAGGACCAAGAAAATGTTCATGTTGCTCTCTGAAAATATTGGTCAGAGGTAAAATTCAAACCAATAATTTTGGGAGCCCCTAAATATTTATTTTGGCCTTTTGGAATTAATACATTAATTATTTACCTTGGATATATATATATGTGATATATTTCATATATGTCAAAAAATTCTGGTTTCTGCTGAGGGGCTTTGGAATAATCCAACTAGTCCCTACAAGAATTATCAGAAGCAACAAAAATGATTTAGTGTCTAAAACTAAATCAAACAAATTACAGAAAATGCAAAATAGAAGAAAAAGAGAGGGGAAAACACTTACCTGGCCTCCTTGTAGCCTGGCCCAGCTACTCTCGGCACAGCCCACCAGCCCAACAGCCAGGAGCTTCTTCAAGCTCCTGCCAGTAGGAGCTGCTCCGTGCCCACCTCACAGCCGACCGCGGCCACGTCTCCCCGCCACCTCCTGCTTCCTTCCTCATCCTTGACCGGGCGCCTGGAGACGCCCGAGCCCCCCTGGTCCTTCCCCTCTCTTGCAGCTCACTCTCCCTTCCCCTGCTCTCTCTCTCTGTAGCACGCCCGAATGGGTCCGTCGCTGCCGTTCGCTGCCACCGTGACCACCGTGGTCTTCTCGCCCCTTCCTCGTGTCCAAAAGCTCTGTGACGATGCACAACTCCTCCACGCGGAAGATCCCGAACCCAGGAGCACCGTGGTGACGCCTTCGAGCTCGTCTTCCACCTCGGGCGCCGCCGATCACCGCCAGCGATTCGCGACGTCTGGCGCACCCCCGAGCCCGCTGACCTTCTCTTCCGACCCCCAGTTAGCCCCGCCGTCTTTCCCCTCTCTTCTTGCTGCCGAACGCGTGCCCTAACCATGCTCTTCACCGGAGCTGAAAGTTTCCGCCCGCCGGCCATGTCACCGCCGTCGCTGCAGCCGCTCAGGCTCAAAACCGAGCGTGTCACCATGCTCAACACAGCTCCACGGGCCTAGAGCAACCAACCGTTGCTCCTGCCGTGCACCATAGGGACATTTGCATCATCGCCCGAACTCCGGCTACCGCCGCGAGCTTGCCTCCGGTGAGCTCGGGCCACCTCAGCCCCTGCCATTTGCACAAATGGATGCGGGCGAGTCCCAACTCCACGTAGATGCCCTCCGCCGGCCATTTGGTCGCCGGAGGAGGAATCCCGAGCCCCTCCGCCCTCTCTGGCCTTGCCGGTGACGAGCGCTGGGTCAACTCCGGTGTGTGTTGACCCCCACAGCCCAGTTTGAGCTCCCCCCCTCTCTCTCACTGACTTGCAGGCCCTGCCCGACTAATTACCTTAGTTAGCACTAATTAACTAACTAGGTTAGCTGCTACGGTCACTGACTAGTGGGCCTTGCCCAGTTAGTTAGGACTAACTAACTTAGTTAGTTGACTGGGTCACTGACCAGTGGGACCCACTGGTCAGGTTTGACCTGTTCAGCCCTGTTGACTCGCTCACATCATGCTGACGTAGATCTGAGGCAATAATTCATTTCTGGAATTAATTTAACTCAGGAAATTCCAGAATATTGCCTAAACTTCAAAAAATTCATAATAATTCAACCATAGCTCAGAATGAAATAAATTATATATGAAAAATTATCAGAAAAATGCAAGGAATCCATTTATGCCAGTTACATGCATGAAAAACCAACTTATACAATCTGTATAAGTGAAAACATAATATGGGCATTTTAAATGCTTCATTTTGAATTGCATTTGAATCTTTGATTCAAATGGGCTTCAACCAACTTGGTAGCATCTTGCATTAGCCCAAACACTAGCATTTGCACATGTCATGTTCATGCATCATTTTGTAGCATTTGTTTGTGCGTTGATCGCCGGCACCGTTTCTTCTCGATAGGTTCCACTTCGGAAGGTGTTCCTGTTAGAGGAGCCGTACCCCTTCGTCGTTCTATCAGGCAAGCAAACCCCCTTGAGAATCTTGATAAATCCCACTCTCTCGCTCTTGCTCCTTATACTGCATTAGGACAACAACGATTCAACTGCTACTTTTCTGCTGCGGTAGTTGAACCCATTCCTCTGCATGACCTGTCATTGCCACAGTAAATAGTTGAAACCCACTAGCATGAGTAGGAGTTGCTTGAGCCTTGATGTGCCTACTCATCCATGCTTGTTTTCTTTATGCCAGCTATGCTTAAAGTTGTGTCAGGTCTGATTCATCAGGAATGAATCGGAGTGGTGAACATGTCCTACCGATAAAAGGCTAAGAGTGTGAACACGTTTTGGTAAAGGTAGCAATGAGAGGCCATGTAGGAGTACATGGTGGGTTGTTTCATTGGAACCGTCCCTAAGCACTGAGTTCTGTGTATGTTAGCCAAGTATAGTTACTACCACACATTGGGTTCCGGTTATCCGGCCCCTCTCGGCTTATTAATCCACTTGATCTCTGTCCAGGAGTTTCAACTAGATTCTGGCGTTTGTAGGTAGTGCTACTTGTCTACCAGGTGGTGTCTGACGGGACGGGCTTGGGATAGACTAGGCACCATGGCACGGTGTACCAAGTGGCACCCGGATGGTGGGCTTGGGAACCCTGCACACATCGTTTGGGGCCGTGAGCGACACCCCGGCTGGATCTCCTTGCGGATGGAACCCGAATAGGCGATAAACCTGGATGAGAGACTCGTGTGGTTAGTCAGGTCATGGCCGACACCCTCGCCCGGCTTCCGCTTGAAGGTTGCCGAGGTACATGACGTGTACAGGGCTATAAGTGGCGAGAGCGTGTGTGAAGAAGTACACCCCTGAAGGGTTAACATTATCTATTCGAATAGTCGTTTTCCTCGGATATGGAAACTAGGAGGACTTATGTAGTACATAGACAACTTGAAGTGGATACTCTAAAATACGCAAGATAAGCGTGAGTGCTATGGATGTGTAACGCCCCGAGACCGATGTGCCAGGTGTCCTCCAGTTATTCGCTATTGTTGCCTTGTCATTGCTTGCGTGTCATGCATTGCATATCATGTCATCATGTGCATTTCATTTGCATATGTGTTCGTCTCATGCATCCAAGCATTTTCCCCGTTGTCCGTTTTGCATTCCGGCGCTCCGTTCTCCTCCGGTGGTCCTTTCTACCTTTCTTTCATGTGCGGGGGTTAAACATGTCCGGATTGGACCAAGACTTGCCAAGTGGCCTGGGTTTACTACCGGTAGACCGCCTGTCAAGTTTCGTACCATTTGGACTTCGTTTGATACTCCAACGGTTAACCGAGGGACCGAGAAGGCCTCATGAGTGTTGCAGCCCAACACCATTCCAATTTGGCCCAAAACCCACCTAAACCTGTTCCATCATCTAGAGCGTTCGATCACGATCGCGTGGCCGAAAACCGCACCTCATTTGGACTCTCCTGGCTCCCTCTACCTATAAATATGTGCTCCCCTCCCGAAATTCGCGGTTGAACCCTAAAAATTCCTCCCCTCGCGCCGCCGGACGCGTCCTCACCGCGCCGGACATGTCCGCCGCGCCGCCGCCACGTCGCCTCGGCCAATAGCGAGCCGCCACGTTAGCCGTCCGCCGCACCGAGCCACTCCCAGACCGCCACCACAGCGTCGCGCCGCCCCACTTCGCCGCGGGCCCGCCCAGCGCCGGGTTGTCCCCGCCGCCTCGGGAGCTC
>NC_041380.1:58220121-58318861 GCF_002162155.2 Triticum dicoccoides | reverse complement strand
TGCCGGCGCCGCCCTTCGCTGGCGCGGCCCCGCCGCCGCCATCGAGGCTCCCCGCCGCCAAGCCGCCGGAGCTCCACCCCTCGCCGGAGACCGCGCCGACCTTGTCGGCGTCTCCCTCCGCTCCGGTCAGATCCGGTCCGGGGAGTGGGATGAGATCCACCACTCCCCCGATCCAAACGTCTTTGTCCCGATCCGGACCACCCCGTCCCGGATCTCCTCGTCCGCCCG
Source organism: Triticum dicoccoides (assembly GCF_002162155.2). Taxonomy (NCBI): domain Eukaryota; kingdom Viridiplantae; phylum Streptophyta; class Magnoliopsida; order Poales; family Poaceae; genus Triticum; species Triticum dicoccoides. The sequence goes on along the minus strand of NC_041380.1, from coordinate 58,318,633 downwards.
TTGACTTTTCCCGGAGAGGTCTATATTTCATTAAGTCCCCGAGATTTCCATGTTTCAAATGCCCATGTTCATCATGTCGTAACTTTGCATCCGTGGATCTGTTTTGGGCGTATAGCATATCAAAATGTTCGCCTCAGAGAGTACATCATTTCATCTCATTGCATCAGTTTCATTTGAGCTCATCTTGATGCCCGAAATGCTGTTGGAAGAGTGCTATTTGAGTTAATTGTCAGATCTGCTGCTCCAAATAGCTATTTGTCATTTTTGTCATGATTATTGTGTGCATGATATGCCCCTGATCTCTACATGTGTTTTGTTATATGCTTTGTCATCTTTCCAGAGGTGCAATCCATGTATTTTTGTGATGTGTGTGGTGACTAGTACAAGCTTGCAAAGTGGTGCATTCGTTAATGCTGATTTCAGGGACTTAGCAGTTCCACTAAGTCCTTGATCTGTTTATATCAATATGTCATATGTTCATGTTGTTTCCTAGTGATCCGTGCCTCTTTTGAGGATGATCAGTAAGGATGTTTTGTTAATCTTGTAGTGCTCTATCCACCCATGTCTTTGTTTCCAATTATGGAGCACCCTAGCTTGAGTCAATCGAGCTCTACTTTTGCTGTTTCGTGTATCTGGGAAGATTATCTACTTGTTAGCGATTTTGCCGAGGATGTTGTAGTTGATCCGTGCATGCTATGTTATTGTTCTTGCCATGTATAGCTTGTATAATGTGTATTCTTGATGGGTGTATGCTTAAATTGTCATGCCTTGCTCTGTAGTGAGTGCATCGAGCTCGTAAACATGCCTACTTGATATCTGATTTGCATGCTCTGTAGTGAGTGTTAATTTCACTAAGTCTGAAATCTATTTACCAAATGCACTTTTGTCATGCTTGTTTGAACCTGTTAATGGATGAATTGGCCGTAGCTCAGTGTTCATCTTTTGTTAAGCATCATGAATGGATCCCTGCCATGTATTTTGCTGTTATGTTTGGGTGTTGTAGCATGTTCATCTTGCTGCATTTAGATGGCTACTTGTTGTATATCGCAGACGTTGTCATATTTGAATTGCTTGCCATTTCCAAACCGTGCATCCGGTTCCGGCGATCTTTATATCGATTTCAACCGAAATCACCTCACCTTTCCAGTGGCACTCTTGGATTTCCAAGTTGAGGCTAGGTTCAATCATTCCTTTGCAAATCATGCATATGCATCGCATACCGCATTCCGCATATCATACCATGTTCATGTGTGGGTTGTTTACTATGTTGTGTGCTTCTTTCCGGTGTTTGCTTCTTCGGGTTGGATCCAGTAACGTCGCGATTGTGAGGACCCGTTCGTCTACGTCCGTTTGTCTTCTTCATGGACTCGTTCTTCTTCCTTGCGGGATTTCATGCAAGATGATCATACCCTCGAAATCACTTCTATCTTTGCTTGCTAGTTGCTCGCTCTTTTGCTATGCCTATGATGCGATACCTACCACTTGCTTATAATGCCTCCTATATTGTTGAACCAAGCCTCTAACCCACCTTGTCCTAGCAAACCGTTGTTTGGCTATGTTACCGCTTTGCTCAGCCCCTCTTATAGCGTTGTTAGTTGCAGGTGAAGATTGAAGTTTGTTCCTTCTTGGAACATGGAGGTGTTGTTCCTTGTTGGAACATGGAGATGTTGTTCCTTGTTGGAACATGTTTACTTGTTGGGATATCACAATATATCTTACTTAATTCATGCATCTATATACTTGGTAAAGGGTGGAAGGCTCGGCCTCATGCCTGGTGTTTTGTTCCACTCTTGCCGCCCTAGTTTCCGTCATATCGATGTTATGTTCCCGGATTTTGCGTTCCTTACGCGGTTGGTTTATAATGGAAACCCCTTGACGGTTCGCCTTGAGTAAAACTCCTCCAACAATGCCCAACATTGGTTTTACCATTCGCCACCTAGCCTTTTCTTTCCCTTGGGTTCTGCAGACTCAAGGGTCATCATTCTTTTACCCCCCCCCCCCCCGGGGGGGCCATTGCTCCTCTGAGTGTTGGTCCAAACTAGAGTCCTAAGTAGTGCCCCCTCGGGGAAATTCGAGGTTTGGTTTTAGTTGTATGGAGCGCTCATCTGAGTGAGCCCTGAGAACGAGATATGTGCAGCTCCTATCGGGATTTGTCGGCACATTCGGGCGGTATTGCTAGATTTGTTTTAACTTGTCGAAGTGTCTTGTAACCGGGATTCCGAGTCTAATCGGGTCTTCCCGCTAGAAGGAATATCCTTCGTTGACCGTGAGAGCTTGTGATGGGCTAAGTTGGGACACCCCTGCGGGGATTGAACTTTCGAAAGTCGTGCCCGCGGTTATGGGCAGATGGGAATTTGTTAACGTCCGGTTGTAGAAAACCTGAAGTTGACCTTAATTAAAATACATCAACCGCGTGTGTTACCGTGATGGTCTCTTCTCGGCGGAGTCCGGGAAGTGAACACGGTGTTGGAGTTATGCTTGACGTAGGTTGCTATAGGATCACTTCTTGATCATAGTTCTTCGTTCGTACTTTGCCTTCTCTTCTCGCTCTCTTTTGCAAACAGGTTAGCCACCATATATGCTAGTCGCTTGCTGCAGCTCCACCTCATACCTTTACCTTACCCATAAGCTTAAATAGTCTTGATCGCGAGGGTGCGAGATTGCTGAGTTCCCGTGGCTCACAGATACTTCCAAAACCAGCTTGCAGGTGCCGATGAGACCGTGCAGATGATGCAACCAAGCTCAGGAGGAGCTCGATGAAGATCTTGTCCTTTATGTTGTTCTGTTCTAGTTGATCAGTAGTGGAGCCCAGTTGGGGTCGATCAGGGATCTGTGTAGCATTTGGGGTAGTCTTCTTTTATTTTGGTTCCGTAGTCGGACCTTCATTGTATCTGGATGATGTAATGTTATATTCATGTAATTGTGTGAAGTGGCGATTGTAAGCCAACTATGTATCTTTTCCCTTATGTATTACATGGGTTGTGTGAAGATTACCTCACTTGCGACATTGCTTTCAATGCGGTTATGCCTCTAAGTCGTGCTTCGACACGTGGGAGATATAGCCGCATCAAGGGCGTTACAGGATGGCCTTCTCGTAGGGAGACGGGAACAGATCCATAGTGGAGTATTGATATGGTGAATATGTGGACTCGTGTTCATCTTCTCACCTCAAAGAAGTTTCTGATACTCGTAGTATAGGTTAGCCACTGAGTCAAAGCTGGCTTGCTGCTGTTAAAACTCCACCACCCCCTTTGTTGATAATGTTGCATATGTAGATAGTTCTGATGTAAGACTTGGTGAGTACCTTTGTACTCACGTTTGCTTATTTATGTTTTGCAGTTTGTTACGCTAGTGACTTCGACGAGTAGCTTGTATCCCAGCTACGATCTTGTACCCTTGGGAGTGTCATGTATAGTCAGGCTTCTTAGTCTTTTCCTTTTGTAGTTGTCTGTACTCAGACATGTAATGCTTTCGTTGCTTGTATGCTCTGAATGATGGGTCATGAGACCCATGTTTGTATTGAATGTTATGTGGCTCTTCTGGGCCTTTTTCTATATGAGTTTGAGTTATGTTGTGATGCCATGTTGTACAGCACATACTTGCATGTTATGCGTACGCGTAACGTGTAATGCTATGTGTGGGATCTGACAACCTAGTTGTTTATCCCTGGTAGCCTCTCTTATGGGGAAATGTAGTCTTGTGCTTCCATGAGCCATAGTAGTCCGCTACAGCCCGGCTCACCGGAGTCCTGCTAGCCCAGCACTACTGCTCCGGAACACTTGACTGGCCTGCATGCGATTCACTTCGTTCATGTGTCTGTCCCTTCGGGGAAATGTCACGCGGTGTGACTTAGGATTGGGGTCCCGACATTACCCCCCTTATGGAAATTATTCCTCGACTGACACCGGATCAGAAGAAGCCGTAAGCAGTATAGATATACACCAAGGAATTCAGTTAAAAAGCAATGAGGTTTTCAGCCGACAGCATTGTATTGCAGACATCTGTCCGGATACGAATTGTATTCTAATCAGACTTTTAGTAACAAGTACCCATCAGGGATACACTTTATCGCAGCAATGATTAAATCGGCAAGAGAACAAAATTGGATCAATAGTGCATTTCAAGTCAAAAGGTATGGTCTATGAACAATGATTGAATCTGCCATAATTCAAAATTTAAAACATTGCGGCACCCAGAAGTCAGTCCAAATACGCAATGAATTCAGCAAGGATAGTCAGACAATTCTTGCCATACAAATAATCAGCTGCCGGACTGACAAAAATATATATGTCATTCCATTCACCAAGAAAATCAGTTCCGTCCATTTCCACAATTTATTGAAAAAGTGTACAAAGATAAGGTTCCCAGTCTGCATTGATAGGGTATGAATGGATTCCCGTGCAAGATATTCTGCCTTCTCAATAAAATACTACAAAAGCTTCTGGCGTAAGGTACCGAGTCTTCCCTAGCAAAGTCTTTAAGGGGGGAAGGTTATGAGGTACGGTACCCCCTTTTCCTCAATAAGATATCCACCGAAGGCTTCGAGCGCAAGACACCCAGCACGATACCCCGGTTGTTTCCGAATGCAAGCTGTCCAGATTTCTTCTGTACGGCACTAATACAAGACATTAAATTATGAATTGTCAGCATATGACAGTGTTTTCCAAGTGGTAGATCTACGACAATTTGGTCTGAAACAAAAATCAGTCGGAACAAAGGTATGCCTCAAGAATCAGATATTTGTTCATTCAATGAGTATACTGCCAAGTCCATGCAAGTCTCTCGCATAAGGAAGAATTCACGGAAAGACAACATTGGGGCAATAGTCTTGGCAGTGATTATCAAAATCAGCCCCGCAAGGTGATATTATTAACCCTGGCATTGTTCGACAGAATTAATCAACAATAGTATTGAGATCTGTGTAACCACACGTGGGCCGGATAAATATACCATGGCTCAAGACATGGAGCCAGTCAAGATAAGTCAGAAACTCCTGCAAGATGTCAGCACCCATTAGCAAAACAGATGTGATCCACATCACTGTTTTGAACCCATAAGGCATGCATATATTCAAGGAACCCGATGCCTGGATAGAAGAGATTCTTTCAATGGGAAGATGTGTTCCCCAACTCCGTGGAATATTCTCGCTACTCGATACGAGAATAACATTTCCAGCAAGGATCAATATCAAGAAGGACAAGTACGTCCATAAAAATAATATTTCGGATGCTAGCTCAGCCAATAGATATGAAAGAAAATTTGAGTCAGTATAAACAGGAACATATGAGGTACATCCTGTCAGAATGTCAGATACGGCAAAGCAGACCACCCCAGATCAAGACAGTCAGTTAGATCCAATTCAATGGAAATATTATATGAGACTGAATAAAAGAAACCTGAGTTGGAAACGGTTTCTTTGTTGGAAATATGCCCTAGAGGCAATAATAAATTAGTTATTATTATATTATATTTCATTGTTCATGATAATCGTTTATTATCCATGCTAGAATTGTATTGATAGGAAACTCAGATACGTGTGTGGCTACATAGACAACACCATGTCCCTAGTAAGCCTCTAGTTGACTAGCTCATTGATCAATAGATGGTTACGGTTTCCTGGCCATGGACATTGGATGTCGTTGATAACGGGATCACATCATTAGGAGAATGATGTGATGGACAAGACCCAATCCTAAGCCTAGCACAAGATCGTGTAGTTCGTATGCCAAAGCTTTTCTAATGTCAAGTATCATTTCCTTAGACCATGAGATTGTGCAACTATCGGATACCGTAGGAGTGCTTTGGGTGTGCCAAACGTCACAACGTAACTGGGTGGCTATAAAGGTGCACTACGGGTATCTCCGAAAGTGTCTGTTGGGTTGGCACGAATCGAGACTAGGATTTGTCACTCCGTGTAACGGAGAGGTATCTCTGGGCCCACTCGGTAGGGCATCATCATAATGTGCACAATGTGACCAAGGAGTTGATCACGGGATGATGTGTTATGGAACGAGTAAAGAGACTTGCCGGTAACGAGATTGAACAAGGTATCGGGATACCGACGATCGAATCTCGGGCAAGTATCGTACCGATAGACAAAGGGAATTGTATACGGGGTTGAATGAATCCTTGACATCGTGGTACATCCGATGAGATCATCGTCGAGCATGTGGGAGACAACATGGGTATCCAGATCCCGTTGTTGGTTATTGACCGGAGAGTTGTCTCGGCCATGTCTGCATGACTCCCGAGCCCGTAGGGTCTACACACTTAAGGTTCGATGACACTAGGGTTATAGGGAATAGATCTATGTGGTTACCGAATGTTGTTCAGAGTCCCGGATGAGATCTCGGACGTCACGAGGAGTTCTGGAATGGTTCGGAGGTAAAGATTTATATATAGGAAGTCATCATACGGTCACCGGAATAATTCGGGGTGTTACCGGTATTGTACCCGGACCACCGAAGGGGTTCCGGGGGTCCGCCGGGAGGGTCCACCTGCCCCGGAGGGCCCTATGGGCTGTGTGTGGAGAGGGACCAGCCCCTTAGTGGGATGGGCGCCTCCCCTCCTTAGGGCCCATGCGCCTAGGGTTTGGGGGAACCCTAAAAAGGGGCGCCCCCCTTGCCTTGGGGGGCAAGGCAAACCCCCTGGCCGCCGGCCCTCCTCAGATTGGATCTGAGGGGGCCGGCCCCCCTCTCCCTTGCCCCTATATATATGTGGGGGGTGGGAGGGCAGCTGCACCCAAGTTCTGGCGCAGCCCTCCCCCTCTCCCAAGTCCTCCTCTTCTCCCGCGATGCTTGGCGAAGCCCTGCAGGATTGCCACGCTCCTCCTTCACCACCACGCCGTCGTGCTGCTGCTGGATGGAGTCTTCCCCAACCTCTCCTTCTCCCCTTGCTGGATCAAGGCGTGGGAGACGTCACTAGGCTGCACGTGTGTTGAACCCGGAGGCGCCATTGTTCGGCGCTTAGATAGGAATCAACCGTGATCTGAATCGCTGCGAGTACGACTCCTTCATCCGCGTTCTTGCAACGCTTCCTCTTAGCGATCTACAAGGGTATGTAGATGCACTCCCCTTCCCTTCGTTGCTAGATTACTCCATAGATTGATCTTGGTGATGCGTAGAAAATTTTAAATTTCTGGTACGATCCCCAACAGTGGCATCATGAGCTAGGTCTATGCGTAGTTTCTATGCACGAGTAGAACACAAGTTGTTGTGGGCGTCGATTTTGTCAATTTACTTAACGTTACTAGTCTTATCTTGATTCGGCGGCATCATGGGATGAAGCAGTCCGGACCGACCTTACACGTACTCTTACGTGAGACAGGTTCCACCGACTAACATGCACTAGTTGCATAAGGTGGCTAGCGGGTGTCTGTCTCTCCCACTTTAGTCGGATCGGATTCGATGAAAAGGGTCCTTATGAAGGGTAAATAGAAATTGACATATCACGTTGTGGTTTTGGCGTAGGTAAGAAACGTTCTTGTAAGAAACCTATAGCAGCCACGTAAAAAATTTGCAACAACAATTAGAGGACGTCTAACTTGTTTTTGCAGCATATGCCGTGTGATGTGATATGGCCAAAAGGATGTGATGAATGATATATGTGATGTATGAGATTGATCATGTTCTTGTAATAGGAATCACGACTTGCATGTCGATGAGTATGACAACCGGCAGGAGCCATAGGAGTTGTCTGAATTTATTTATGACCTGCGTGTCAACTTAAATGTCATGTAATTACTTTACTTTATTGCTAAACCATTAGCCATAGTAGTAGAAGTAATAGTTGACGAGACGACTTCATGAAGACCCGATGATGGAGATCATGGTGTCATGCCGGTGACGATGATGATCATGACGCCCCGAAGATGGAGATCAAAAGGAGCAAAATGATATTGGCCATATCATGTCACTATTTGATTGCATGTGATGTTTATCATGTTTTACATCTTATTTGCTTAGAACGACGGTAGCTTAAATAAGATGATCCCTCGCAATAATTTCAAGAAAGTGTTCCCCCTAACTGTGCAGCGTTGCGAAGGTTCGTTGTTTTGAAGCACCACGTGATGACTGGGTGTGGTAGATTCTAACGTTCGAATACAACGGATGTAAGCCAGATTTACACACGCAATACACTTAGGTTGACTTGACGAGCCTAGAATGTACAGACATGGCCTCGGAACACGGAAGACCGAAAGGTCGAACATGAGTCGTATAGAAGATACGATCAACATGAAGATGTTCACCGATGATGACTAGTCCGTCTCACGTGATGATCGGACACGGCCTAGTTGACTCGGATCATGTATCACTTAGATGACTAGAGAGATGTCTATCTAAGTGGGAGTTCATTAAATAATTTGATTAGATGAACTTAATTATCATGAACATAGTCTAAATTGTCTTTGTAAATATGTTGTAGATAAATAGCTCACGTTGTAGCTCCCTGTTTCAATACGTTCCTAGAGAAAGACTAAGTTGAAAGATATTGTAAGCAATGATGCGAACTGGGTCCGTAGTCCGAGGAGTGTCCTCACTGCTACACATAAGGCTTACGTCTTTGATGCACCGCTCGATGTGCAAACCCCTACAACGTCGTCTGTGGATGTTGTGAACACCTAACAGACACATCCTGATGACTACTTGATAGTTTAGTGCACCATACTTTACGGCTTAGAATCGGGATTCCAATGACGTTTTGAACGCCATAAGAGATGTTCCAAGAGCTGAAATTGGGATTTTAGGCTCATGCCCGTGTTGAGAGGTATGAGACCTCTGACAAGTTCTTTTTCCAACAAGATGGAGGAGAATAGCTCATCTAGTGAGCATGTGCTCAGAATGTCTGGGTGCTACAATCACTTAAATCAAGTGGGAGCTAAACTTCCAGATAAGATAGTGATTGATAGAGTTCTCTAGCCACTATCACTAAGCTACTAGATCTTCGTGATGAACTATGACATGCAAGGGATGGAGTTGATCCCGGAGCTGTTCGCGGTGCTTAAGACCGCAAAAGGTAGAAATCAAGAACGAGCATCAAGTGTTGATGATTTGACAAGACCACTGGTTTCAAGAAGGGCAAGGGCTAGAAGGGAAATTTCATGGATGGCAAACCAGTTGCCGCTCCAGTGAAGGAACCCAAGGTTGAACCCAAACCCGAGACTAAGTGCTTCTATTGTAAGGGGAACGGTCACTGGTAGCGGAACTACCCCAAATGCATGGTAGATAAGAAGGCTGGCAACTTCAACAAAGTATATACATGTTATTAATGTGTACCTCACTAGTACTTCTAGTAGCACCTGGGTATTGGATACCAGTTCAGTTGCTATTATTGGTGACTTGAAGCAAAAGCTACGGACTAAACGGAGACTAGCTAAGGGCGAGGTGACGATGTGTGTTTGAAGTGTTTCCAAAGTTGATGGGATCACCATCGCACGCTCCATCTGCCTTCGGGATTAGTATTGAACCTAGATAAATGTTATCAGGTGTCTACGTTGAGCATGAATATGATTAGATCATGTTCATTGCAATACGGTTATTCATTTAAGTTAGAGAATAATGGTTATTCTATTTACATGAATAATACCTTTCATGGTCATGCACCCTATGTGAATGGTTCATTGAATCTCGGTCGTGGTAATACACATGTTCACGCCAAAAGATGTAGAGTTAATAATGATAGTACCACTTTCTTGTGGCACTGCCGCTTAGGTCATATTGGCGTAAGATGCATGAAGAAAATCCATGTCGATGGATGTTTGGAGTCACTTGATTTTGAATCGCGTGACACATGCGAGCCATGCCTCATGGGCAGGATGACTAAGACCCCGTTTTCAGGTACAATGAAACAGGCAAGTGACTTATTGGAAATCATACATACTGATGTGTGTGATCCAATGAGAATTGAAGCGTGCGGTGGATATCGCTATTTTCTCATCTTCACTGACGATTTGAGTAGATATAGGTATATTTACTTAATGAAGCACAAGTCTGAAACATTTGAAAAGTTCAAGCGATTTCAGAGTGAAGTTAAGAACCATCATAACAAGGAGATCAAATTCCTACGATCTGATCGATGAGAATTTCTGAGTTGTGAGTTTGGCAATCACTTAAGACATTGTGGAATTGTTTCACAGTTGAAGCCACCTGGAACACCACAGGGTAATGGTGTGTCCGGATGTCGTAATCGAACCTTATGAGATATGGTGTGATCTATGATGTCTCTTACCGATCTACCATTTTCATTTTGAGGATATGCGTTAGAGACAGCTGCATTCACTTTAGATAGGACACCATCTAAGTCCGTTGAGACGATGTCGTATGAATATGGTTTGGCAAGAAACCAAAGTTGTCGTTTCTTAATGTTTGGGGCTGCGATGCTTAAGGCTTCAGCCGGAGAAGCTCGAACCCAAAAGCGGACAAACACATCTTCATAGGATACCCAAAGGTGACAGTTGGGTATACCTTCTATCTCAGATCCGAGGGCAAATTGTTTGTCGCTAAGAACGGGTCCTTTCTCGAGAAGGAGTTTCTATCGAAAGAATTGAGTGGGAGGAAGATACAACTTGATGAGGTTGTCGAACCTTTACTTCAACCAGAGAGTGATGCAACACAGAAAGATGTTTTCTGTGGCGCCTACGTCTATTGAATAGGAAGTTACTGATAGTGATCATGAAGCTTCGGATCAAGTTGCTATCGAACCTTGTAGGTCGAAAAGTAAATGTACTACTCCTGAGTGGTACGGTAATCATGTCTTAGATATCATGTTGTTAGACAATAATGAACCTACAAGCTATGGAGAAGCGATGGTGGGCCCGTATTCCGACAAATGGTTAGAAGCCATGAAATCCGAGATAGGATCTACGTATCAGAACAAAGTATGGACTTTGGTGGACTTGCCCGATGATCGGCAAGCCATTGAAATAAATGGATCTTTAAGAAGAAGATGGACGTGGGCGGTAATGTTACCGTCTATGAAGCTCGACTTGTGGGAAAGAGTCTTTTCACAAGTTCAAGGAGTTGACTACGATGAGAATTTCTCACCCGTAGCGATGCTTAAGTCCGTCGGAATCATGTTAGCATTAGCTGTATTTTTCGATTATGAAATCTGACAGATGGATGTCAAAAACAAGTTTTCTTACCAGTTTTCATAAGAAAGAGTTGTATGTGATACAATCAAAGTTTTGTCGATCCTAAGCATGCTGAAAGGCATGCTGGCTCCAGCGATCCTTCTATGGACAAGAGCAAGCATCTCGGAGTCAGAATATATGCTTTGATGGAGTGATCAAAGCTTTTAGGTTTATACAATGTTTGCTAGAAACTTGTATTTACAAGAAAGTGAGTGGGAGCACTACAACATTTCTGATAAGTATATGTGGATGACATATTGTTGATCCAAAATAATGTAGAATTTCTAGAAAGCATAAACGGTTGTTTGAAGAGTGTTTTTCAAAGGAAGACCTGGATAAAGTTGCTTACATATTGGGGATCAAGATCTATAGAGATAGATCAAGACGCCTGATGATACTTTCAAAGAACGCACACCTTGACATGTTTTTGAAGGAGTTCAAAATAGATCAGTCAAAGAAGGGGTTCTTACCTGAGTTGTAAGGTGTGAAGTTGAGTAAGACTCAAAGATTGACCATGGCAGAAGAAAGAGGAAGGACGAAGGTCGTCCCCTATGCTTTTGTCATAGGCTCTATACGGTATGCCATGCTGAGTACCGCACCAGATGTGTGCCTTGCCACATGTCTGGCAAGAGGGTACAAAGGTGATCTAGGAGTTGATCACCAGATAGCAGTCAAAATTATCCTTAGAGGAATAAGGAAATGTTTCTCGGTTATGGAGGTGATAAAGAGTTCGACGTAAAGAGTTACGTCGATGCAAGCTTAACACCTATCCGGATAGCTCTGAGTAGAGATACCGGATACGTATAATGGAGAAAAAATTTGGAATAGCTCCAAGTGGAACGTGGTACCAGCATCTACGATATGACATAAAGTGTTGCGAAATACATAGGGATCTGAATATTGCAGACCCGTTGACTACAACCTCTCTCACAAGCATAACATGATCAAACCCAGAACTCATTGAGTGTTAATCACATAGTGATGTGAACTAGATTATTGACTCTAGTAAACTCTTTGGATGTTGGTCACATGGCGATGTGACCTGTGAGTGTTAATCACATGGCGATGTGAACTAGATTATTGACTCTAGTGAAAGTGGGAGACTGTTGGAAATATGCCCTAGAGGCAATAATAAATTAGTTATTATTATATTATATTTCATTGTTCATGATAATCGTTTATTATCCATGCTAGAATTGTATTGATAGGAAACTCAGATACATGTGTGGATACATAGACAACACCATGTCCCTAGTAAGCCTCTAGTTGACTAGCTCGTTGATCAATAGATGGTTACGGTTTCCTGACCATGGACATTGGATGTCGTTGATAACGGGATCACATCATTAGGAGAATGATGTGATGGACAAGAGCCAATCCTAAGCCTAGCACAAGATCATGTAGTTCGTATGCTAAAGCTTTTCTAATGTCAAGTATCATTTCCTTAGACCATGAGATTGTGCAACTCCCGGATACCGTAGGAGTGCTTTGGGTGTGCCAAACGTCACAACGTAACTGGGTGGCTATAAAGGTACACTACGGGTATCTCCGAAAGTGTCTGTTGGGTTGGCATGAATCGAGACTGTGATTTGTCACTCTGTGTAATGGAGAGGTATCTCTGGGCCCACTCGGTAGGACATCATCATAATGTGCACAATGTGACCAAGGAGTTGATCATGGGATGATGTGTTACGGAACGATTAAAGAGACTTGCCGGTAACGAGATTGAACAAGGTATCGGGATACCGACGATCGAATCTCGGGCAAGTATCGTATCGATAGACAAAGGGAATTGTATACGGGATTGATTGAATCCTTGACATCGTGGTTCATCCGATGAGATCATCGTGGAGCATGTGGGAGCCAAAATGGGTATCCAGATCCCGCTGTTGGTTATTGACCGGAGAGTTGTCTCGGCCATGTCTGCATGACTCCTGAGCCCGTAGGTCTACACACTTAAGGTTCGATGACGCTAGGGTTATGGGGAATAGATGTACGTGGTTACCGAATGTTGTTCGGAGTCCCGGATGAGATCTCGGACATCACGAGGAGTTCTAGAATGGTCCGGAGGTCAAGATCTATATATAAGAAGTCATCATACGGTCACCGGAATAATTCGGGGGGTTACCGGTATTGTACCGGGACCATCGAAGGGGTTCCGGGGGTCCACCGGGAGAGGCCACCTGCCCCGGAGGGCCCTATGGGATGTGTGTGGAGAGGGACCAGCCCCTTAGTGGTCTGGGCACCTACCCCCCTTAGGGCCCATGCGCCTAGGGTTTGGGGGAACCCTAAAAGGGGCCCCCCCTTGCCTTGGGGGGGCAAGGCAAACCCCCTGGCCGCCGCCCCCTCCTTAGATTGGATCTGAGGGGGCCGGCCCCCCTCTCCCTTGCTCCTATATATATATGTGGGGGTGGGAGGGCAGCTGCACCCAAGTTCTGGCACAGCCCTCCCCTCTCCCAAGTCCTCCTCTTCTCCCGCAGTGCTTGGCGAAGCCCTGCAGGATTGCCACGCTCCTCCTTCACCACCACGCCGTCGTGCTGCTGCTGGATGGAGTCTTCCCCAACCTCTCCTTCTCCACTTGCTGGATCAAGGCGTGGGAGACGTCACCGGGCTGCACGTGTGTTGAACACGGAGGCGCCGTTGTTTGGCGCTTAGATCGGAATCAACCGCGATCTGAATCGCTGCGAGTACGACTCCTTCATCCGTGTTCTTGCAACGCTTCTGCTTAGCGATCTACAAGGGTATGTAGATGCACTCCACTTCTCCTCGTTGCTAGATTACTCCATAGATTGATCTTGGTGATGCGTAGAAAATTTTAAATTTTCGGTACGATCCCCAACATTCTTCAAGTCAGAAAGATTATTAAACCTGAGCAACCAATCTCGAGGATGAGATTTCTTGATGGGGGAAGGTTTGTAACAGCCTGGATTTTTGCCCTTTTATTTTTCCTTTGATTTTTTTGGATTTCCTGTTTTTTTTTGCTTTTTCGTGGCTATGTGGTTCTGAAACCTGGGAAGATCATGTCTTCCTAGGTTTTATAGTGGCTTGTCACCCTCATCATCATCCCAAGATCATGTCATTTACATCCTTGACCTAACCCAATATTCTTTTTATTGGGAAAATTCCTTTTCTGAAAAAGGAATAACCCTTTAAAACCCTAAGTTGTGAAGCAACCAATATTTTTGTCACTCCTACAAATCCCAAATAATTTTCATAAATTGTTCGGGTCATATCTTCCTCAAATATGGCAAAATATATCATTGTCCATGTTTCCCATCATGCTCAATTAATTCCTTTTCTGTTTAGTCCTCAATGGCAGTTTGTGAAGCAAGTGCCATCTATCATTGCCCAATTCAAGCCAAACTTCTTGGACATTTTTTCCTGTCCAAATAATTGCCTCATGCCAAAATTCAACTCAATTTGCCTAGTAAATATTCCTGAGCAATTTTTCAAAGTTCCTGTCTGAGGGAAGTGATTGTGAAGGAAGTAAAAGCTAGGCATATCCAAATAAGTTGAAATTTTGCAAGGTCCTTCATATGTTCAAATCATGACTCTCCACCAAATATGAGCTCATGTAGCTCATCTATGTGAGCCAGCCCCAAATCTTAGTTGCTGGTCAGATTTTCAGTTTGTGAAGCAACTATATTTTATATTGCTTCAATTGAGCTGAAACTTTACCAGGAAATGCTTCCACCTATATCAACTCTTTATACCAAGTTTTATCTTAATTAGTTAATCCAATTGCCCTGTGCAATTTTTCCAACTTTCTGTCCAGAATGAAGCTTTGTGAAGCAAGTGCCACTTTGATATTTCCAAATGGCATGAAACTTTTACAACAGTTTCATATCATCATATAACCCCTTTATGCCAAATTGCAGCTCATGACAATCAAGTATGTAAGTGTATCATCCAAATTCCTAATTCTGGCCAGTTTTGCACTTTCTACAACAACCCTCATCTAAACACCTCTTCTTAGTCTGATTTTTGGTGATCAAAATCACCTTAGTGTGTGATCATCATCAGAAAAACTATTTACCACGTTACCAAGTTGGTTTAACCACAGCAAGTTATAAGCACCTCCTTGTTGATTTACTTTGGATCTAAGTGCAAATCTCTTATTTGCCCCTGGATCCAATTATTTTTTCAGTTGGACTAAGGGCACCAAGGTCCATCTACTGGACATGGTCGGCCACACCAAAGCGCGCCGCTTGCGCCAGCGCGTGTGGTGATCACGCTTGCGTCATAGCTAAACGCGTGCTCTAGCTTGTTCCGGCCACTGTGCTCGTCTCCTCCCTCCTCGTCTCGACCTCCATTCATGTCTAGTAGCTGCCCCGTGAGCTCCTACATCGCGTTGTGCCTCTGCCTCGTCGTTGTTCGCCTTAAATGCGCCGCTAGTGCCATGCCCGTGCTGTGTCCAGCCTCTGTCCGCCATTAAAGCTCGGTCGGGAGCTCGCTCGTGAGCTCTAGAGCCCTCCCCGCGGCTATATATAGCATGCCTAAACCCCTCCGCAGCTCATTCACTCCTCCCCCGCCTCTTTTACCCACCGGGGCAGCTCTCCTCGCCATTTTCTTCTTCGGCCACCGCGGCTACCACCGGAGTTCGTCTCGGTTCCGGCCACCACAGGCCCCCTCTCCTCCTACCAAGCCCTCCACTGTCTTCCTCTCTTTCCTGTGGTTCGCCCCACCCCACTGGTTCGTCTCCGGAGAGCCCCATGGCAGCGTCCCTCGAGTCCGGCTGCCGCCCTCTACTCTCGGCCTCGTCCTTGATTCCGGTCGTCCGCGCCTCCCCTCCACCCCTGACTCCACCAACGCCTCCTCCACCCTCCGGAGAACCCTCCCAAGCTCTCACCTCACCTCCCCATTGCCGGAGCACCTCGCCCCCAAGAAAATGGCCGCCGGAGCCGCCTCTGTTCTCCCCTTCGTCGCGGTCGCTCCGCTCCTCTCCGGCGTCTCCTCTACGCGGGGATGGATGTAGTAGGCCACGCCGAGCCCGCCGGTGGTCTCACCTTAGCCGGAGACGGCCGGAGCCACCGAGGCCCTCGTCAGCCGCGCCCGAATAGAGCCATCCCCACCGCCTTGTCCCGTTTCCCCCGCGTTCGGTCTATCCCTCCCCTGGCCGCGGCACTCGCCAGCACGCCCGGCTGGCCCCTCGCCGACCGGAGTCGATCGCCAGAGCAGCCGCTCCCGTCGCCGGCCGCTCGACCCCACCCCTCCTCTGTTTCCTGTCGGGAGGAGGAAGAAGAAGACGGGAGGAGGGAGTGGATAAAGTGGGTCCTGGTTGTCATCCCCTGCCCGCTGACCCAGCCACCTCTGCCCACGTGGCAAGTAGACGGTTTTCCCAGAGTACGTTTCCTCTTTCTGAAAGCGTACTTTGCTTCTACTTCGGTTCAGAATACGTTTTCTGAGTCACAAAGCGTATTTCTAATTCTGCGCCTCTGCCTTATCCACTCAGGGACTTGTTTGTGATGATATTTTTACAGATTAGTCCCTGATCTTCTACACCTCATAACTCTACAACCATAACTCCGATTGAGGTGAAATCAGCGCTCGCTTCTTCATCTCATCGAGCTCTATCTTTTGGTAACTTTTTCACTAGGTAGTCTCACAGTGAAAATGACCATTATGCCCTTGCCTCTAATCAGCCCCCTCCGAGAAAGAACCGCCCGGCGTTTCGTTCCGCGGAATCACCGCACTTCTTCCCGGAGTCTCCGTCACCCCCAAGCGAGCCACAATACCCACTTGCATGATAGTCATGCAGTAGCCATGGTTTTCAACTTGAATATTTATTAAATGTTTGCTTGTTTAAAATATGGTTATCATTGTTTCGGTAATGCTTTTGGGTTAGTGCTTACTTTCTTGCTATGTTGTTATGCACCTGGTTATCATGCCCTGCTAGTTGCTAGTATTCCTTTCATATTCTTATGCTTGCTAGTAGTACATGTTGATGTTGGTGATGGTCTTCGGTGCATGACTCCCGTCTGTCCCGAGTACCATTGTTATGCATGTTCCATTGCATCCAGTTGGTTAAATGCTTGCATGATGACATTGTTGATATGTTCTTGCATGATATTTATTGTTGATGCTAGTGGTCATGCTATGTTTCTGAGAAGTATGTACTTGTGATGTTCATGCTAGTCAGTATGCCATGCTCAATTGGATATGATTCGTTGTTGATATGGTTAATATATAGTTATGTTGCACCTCCATGCTTATGTTAATATCATGTTCATGCATTGTAATTTGCATCATGTTATTTTATCATGGCTCAGCATATTTGCATTCAAGTTTAACCGGATTAAATTAAACTTGAACAACTATTGGCTGAGTCATGGTGCCACCATATCGAGCGGACCAGTGCAACCACGCTTGCCTTTATGGGAAGGTCCTAACTGGGTCTATTGTCGAGCTTCTCGCCGATGTCTCCAACGAGGGAAGGTTATGGGCGTGCGGTACCCTGGCCCGTTAAGCAGACATAACCTTGTGTGCCTGTTGTTGTTATATCCGGATTGTCCCCATTTGGGACCGTTTTGCCACGATGGTGGCCGTTGGTGCCTTTGGTAGGCATGGGGCCACCCATGAGCTGGCCTAGAGGGGAGTTGGTCGGAGTGGCCGAGAGAGTGTCATGGCAATAGACTAGTTTTGTCAGAATGCTGTTGGTCCACCCGAATGGGAGCGAGAGGCCACAGGTTCCCTGGTGTGGGTATAGTGTACTAACCTCTGCAGAGTGTATATTAAATCTATCGATAGCCATGCCAGCGGATAAGGGCCCAGTTCGTGTCGGTCACACTATGGGTCAACAGTAATAATAATAACTTGCTTAATAACAACCCTGGTTCGATGATGAGATAAGTTGGTGCTGTGATCCGTGAATGATCACCGTTTGGTTATGAGGTAACCCGTTGAGCCCAGAGTGGTTCCGTTCGTGAACCGTGAATGATCACTGTGGTATCGAGGATACCAAGTTGATAAGTATTCGTGATGTTGTGCGAGAATCGTGGGTAAAGATCAAGCTCCTTGTGGTCATTTAATGATTACTACGGTATTGTTTATACCAAGCTTGATTTGATCCTGAGATGATCGTGTAATGTCCGAGGTGGGTAAGTGATGCATGTGATGGTTACGAGGTAACCTAAACAGAATAAGTGGTGCATATAGTGTCATCATGTTGCATGCTAGTATCATCAGATTTATATGTTCATGACATGCTCCTATTGTTCTAGCAGTATTATGTTCATGTTGTTCATGCCATTTATCCTGATGACCTCATGATAATTCCTGCTTAACTTGTAATTGCCATGTTGTTGTTTGTCTTGAATGCTTCTGGTTATTGTGAGCTTGCAAGTACATTCAATGTACTGACCTGGCGTGTCATGCCAGTTTGCAGGTCGTGCCTAGATTTCTTGCTTGTTTGGTGTTGTTCCTGTGTTCGCGAGCTAGGATAAACGTTCCAGCCAGAGTCCCTACAGATTGGAGTCCATCACCGTCGTTCGTTGTTCCGCTGCCAGTAGTTGTTCCATTGCCTCGAGTTGTTATGCTGCTTGTATAGAGCAAGCGTGGTTGGCGTCGTGTCACCATGCTGATGTTATTCATTGTAATATCGGAACCCTTGTATTCCTATTTGTGTTATAATAGAGAGCTGGTTTGTTCTATACTAAGCAGTGTCGTATTCCAGAAGACTTCACCTCGATCTCTGGGCTGGAATACGGGGCGTTCCGGTTTTCTCTGAGCCGGGGTGCCATAGCTGGCACCCAACATGTTCTTGGTTCGGCAGCCGCCGCCGGCTCAAGTCTTAACAAATCTGTTGGCTGCTCTGGCAACTCTGATGGAGGTTGAGGTAACCCCAGACAACCAGGAGCAGCACAAGGCAGAGATAGCTAAGTTGCGTGATAAGATAGCGCAAGCTAAGGCAGAATTAGCAGCAGAAAACACCAGGATGGCTGCAGAGCGGGCCGTTTTAAGTGCCCAAGCACAGCGGATTCAAGCAAATTCATACCGGCTCACGGTGGATCAGAGCGCGTCGAATGAAGTTTTGAGGACAAAATACCGGAGTCGTCTGCCCTTAGTTTATGAGTCAAGGGACCTCTTCAACACCCCTGGAGCCGGGGCCAGTAAAACCCACCGGTGGTAAATCAGATGACTGAAGCACCAGGCGGTGGGGTGCCGGGTCAGCCACGCATGATAAGTTCTTCGTATATGAACAACACCCCGCCTCAACATGTGGTAACACCGTCGGGTCACTATTCCACCCCTTTGGACAACATGATTGTTGCGGTGACGCGATTGGCGGCTTTACCAGTTGAGGGTGAGACTCCAGCGGCGGTTGAAACCCGAAGGGCTAGGGAGCTCCTTCAAACAGCTTTAGTGCAGCAACAGGCTTACTCTTATAGCCGTGACCGTCCATTCAACCCCTCATCCAAGACGGAGATACAGTAAGCACATTGACTCACCGGCAGTCTCGAGTACGGAGCAGCACCATAACTGACCTCATGGGCATAACCCGGTGCGCGATGGTGCCAATGCACAGGATTTAGTGGACCTTGGCAGAGCACGTCGGGAGGCCGAGCTGGCGGCTGATCAGCACGCGTCGGTTTACCCGACAGCTTCAATTGAGGCCGGTGTAACTTCCAAAGCTTTCAGTGTGCCGTGTCTAACTGCGGCTCTACGAAACGAATGTCTGCCCAAGGACTTCAAAGGCCCTCGTAAGGTGCCTAATTACACAGCCGATCAACTCCCTGAGGCGTGGGTGGAGAGTTATGAGATGGCTATGGAGATGATGGATGTTAGTGAGGCCGTGTACGCTAAGTACTTCACCATGATGCTGGAGGGGACGGCTCGTACCTGGTTGAAGGGGTTGCCGGCTAACTCCATCGGGTCATGGGCGGAGCTGAAGGCCCGGTTTATCCGGAATTTCAAAGACACGTGTAAGCAGCCTATGTCGATCATGGGTTTGGTTTCTTGTGTTCAGGCCGAGGGCGAGTCAACAACCAGCTGGGTGCGTCGGGTCTGGACCATCATACATTCTTCAGATAGCATCAACATCGGTTCACTGGTTCTGATGTTGGAGAAAAATTGTCGGTTCATTCCACTCAAGCAGAAGCTTGGGCGGCTTAAGCGTCATTACAATGACATGGGGAAGCTAATGGCGGCTCTTGTAAAGTATGTCGACTCTGATGGTACCAAGGACCCCGACTCTAAGGATGAAAGATCGGGAAAGGGAACAAAGAGTAATGGCATGAAGGGACAACAGTATAACCGTACCAATCAGGGCGGCAACGGTAAGCGCAAAGCTGATGATTTTGTGGCTAACACCGGTGCACGCAATTATAACCAGCGTCGTAAGGGACCACCGACTCAAGGGACAAGGTTTGACCTTGACGCAGTATTAAATCAGCCATGTCCAAAACACGGAACGGATCAGAAGCCGGCTACTCATTCATGGAAAGATTGCAGCATAATGAGAAGCTTTAGGGAGTCAATCCAACACAACCGTGGCCCAAACGGTGGGTCAAGATCTGGCTCCGACTCTATTAGAAAGTAGAATGACCAACTTTTACACGAATTTTCAAGTGGATGAGATCGGTCGAGTGGTCTCAGTTGGAGCGGCGCCACCGGAAGCAAGGGGGAGAGGGCCCCCCTTCTTCTTCTTCTTCCTTGACCTCCTCCCTAGATGGGAGAATGGTTTCCCCTCTGGTCCTTAGCCTCCATGGCATGGGAGGGGTGAGCGCCCCTCCGAGATTGGATCTGTCTCTCTGTCTCTCTCTGTTTCTACGTTCTCCTCTGGCTCTGTTTCACCGTTTCGTGTATATATGGAGATCCGTAACTCCGATTGGCCTGAAACCTTCGCTATGATTTTTTTCCGAAAATTAGCTTTCTTGCAGCAAAATAAGAGTGTCAACCGCCTTACGAGTGGCTCACGAGGGTAGGGGTGCGACCCCCTGCCTCGTGACCACCTCGGGCACCGTCTCACGTGGATTTTTCTTCCAGAATTTTCCAAATATTCCAAAAAGTATCTCCGTCCGTTTTTATCCCGTTTGGACTCCGTTTGATATGGATATTCTGCGAAACCAAAAACATGCAACAGACAGGAACTGGCACTGGGCACTGGATCAATATGTTAGTCCCAAAAATATTATAAAAAGTTGCCAAAAGTATATGAAAGTTGTAGAATATTGGCATCGAACAATCAAAAATTATAGATATAACAGAGACGTATCAGCATCCCCAAGCTTAATTCCTGCTCGTCCTCGAGTAGGTAAATGATAAAAAAGATAATTTTTGATGTGGAATGCTACCTAGCATAATCTTGATCACATATCTAATCATGGCATGAATATTAAGACACGAGTGATTCAAAGAAATAGTCTATCATTTGACATAAAAATAATAATACTTCAAGCCCACTAATAAAGCAATCATGTCTTTTCAAAATAACAAGGCCAAAGAAAGTTATCCCTACAAAATCATATAGTCTGGCTATGCTCCATATTCACCACACAAAATACTCACATCATGCACAACCCCGATGACAAGCCAAGCAATTTTTTCATACTTTTGACGTTCTCAAACCTTTTCAACTTTCACGCAATACATGAGCGTGAGCCATGGACATAGCACTATAGGTGGAATAGAATATGATGGTGGAGAAGACAAAAAGGAGAAGATAGTCTCACATCAACTAGGCGTATCAACGGGCTATGGAGATGCCCATCAATAGATATCAATGTGAGTGAGTAGGGATTTCCATGCAACGGATGCACTAGAGCTATAAGTATATGAAAGCTCTAACTAAAACTAAGTGGGTGTGCATCCAACTTGCTTGATCATGAAGACCTAGGGCATTTGAGGAAGCCCGTCGTTGGAATATGCAAGCCAAGTTCTATAATGAAAATTCCCACTAGTATACGAAAGTGATAACTCAAGAGACTCTCTATATGAAGAACATGGTGCTACTCTGAAGCACAAGTGTGGTAAAAAGGATAGTAACATTGCCCCTTCTCTCTTTTTCTCTCATTTTTTTGTAAGCTTCTTTGGCCTCTCTCTCTTTTTTGGGGGGAGGGGGGCTTCTTTGGCCACTTTTATTTTGATAACCTCACATGGGACAATGTTTTAATAATGACGATCATCACACTTTTATTTACTTACAACTCAATATTACAACTCGATATCTAGAACAAAGATATGACTCTATATGAATGCCTCCGGCGGTGTACCGGGATGTGCAATGATCTAGCGTAGCAATGACATCAAAAAAGGACAAGCCATGAAAACATCATGCTAGCTATCTTACGATCATGCAAAGCAATATGACAATGAATGCTCAAGTCATGTATATGATGATGATGAAAGTTGCATGGCAATATATCTCGGAATGGCTATGGAAATGCCATGATAGGTAGGTATGGTGGCTGTTTTGAGGAAGGTATATGGTGGGTTTACGGTACCGGCAAAAGTTGTGCGGTACTAGAGAGGCTAGCAATGGTGGAAGGGTGAGAGTGCGTATAATCCATGGACTCAACATTAGTCATAAAGAACTCACATACTTATTGCAAAAATCTATTAGTCATCGAAACAAAGTACTACGTGCATGCTCCTAGGGGGATAGATTGGTAGGAAAAGACCATCGCTCGTCCTCGACCGCCACTCATAAGGAAGACAATCAATAAATACCTCATGCTCCAACTTCGTTACATAACGGTTCACCATACGTGCATGCTACGGGAATCACAAACCTCAACACAAGTATTTCTACAATTCACAACCACCCACTAGCATGACTCTAATATCACCATCTTTATATCGCGAAACTATTGCAAGGAATCAAACACATCATATTCAGTGATCTACAAGTTTTATGTAGGATTTTATGACTAACCATGTGAATGACCAATTCCTGTCATCTCTCCAAATAGATATAAGTGAAGCAAGAGAGTTTAATTCTTTCTACAAAAGATATGCCCGTGCTCTAACAAATCTAAGTGAAGCAAAAGAGCATTCTACAAATGGCGGTTGTCTATGTAAAGAGAAACAGGCAATCCAAACTTCAAATGATATAAGTGAAGCACATGAAGCATTCTATAAAGCCATACTCAAAAGATATAAGTGAAGTGCATAGAGCATTCTATAAATCAATCAAGGGCTATCTCATACCAGCATGGTGCATAAAAGAAAAAATGAAAACTAAATGCAAAAGATGCTCCAAGATTGCACATATCGCCTGAATGAAACGAATCCGAAAACATACCGATACTTGTTGAAGAAAGAGGGGATGCCTTCCGGGGCATCCCCAAGCTTAGACGCTTGAGTCTCCTTGAATATTTACTTGGGGTGCCTCGGGCATCCCCAAGCTTGAGCTCTTGCCTCTCTTCCTTCTTCTCACATCGAGACCTTCTCGATCATCGAACACTTCATCCACACAAAACTTCAACAGAAAACTCGGTAAGATCCGTTAGTATAATAAAGCAAATCACTACTCTAAGTAATGTTGCAGACCAATTCATATTTTGTTTTTGCATTGTGTCTACTGTAATATAACTTTTTCATGGCTTAATCCACTGATATGAATTGATAGTTTCATCCAAACAAGCAAACTATGCATCAAAAACAGAATCTGTCTAAAACAGAACAGTCTGTAGTAATCTGAACATTCACCATACTTCTGAAACTTGAAAAATTCTACCAAAATTAGGAAAAATAAAAATTTTGTATAGGAATACACTGCAAAAAGAATCAGAACCATTTGACGTCCCAGCTAAAAATGTAAAATCGCGCACTACAGCCAAAGTTTCTGTCCTGCACCATACAAACCATCAAGCAAATGTAAACATCCTAAAGGCAAACCTTGGCACATTATTTTTATTTTTTAAACTTTATAAAAGCACACAACAGAAATAAATGACTCTCTAAAACTTCCGGGTTGTCTCCCTGGCAGCGCTTTCTTTAAAGCCATTAAGCTAGGCGTATAGTGCTCAAGTAATGAATCCACCCGGATCCCAAGGTATATCAAAGCCAATTTTAATTAACAATGATTTGTAATTTAGTAGTGAGCACAAAGTAACATATATCATGCAACAACGAAGTCTAACTCTCTTCCTATGCATCGGCATGTCATAAAAGAACAATTCATGCACACAAAGTAAAGGCCAATGCATATTATAAACAGTTTCTTGCAATTTTATCATATTGGAAACATAGAGAGGTGGAGATATAGTTCCTCTCTAATATAATTGCAAGTAGGAGCAGCAAGCACATGCATATTATATTCATCAAAATCATCATGTGCAACGGTAAAAGGCAACCCATCAATATAATCCTTAATAAGTGCAAACTTCTCCAATATAGTGTAGTCGGGAGAATTCAAAAAGATAATAGGACTATCATGCGTGGGTGCAACAGAAACAATTTCATGTTTAACATAAGGAACTATAGCAAGTTCATCTCCATAAGCATAATTCATATTGGCATCTTGGCCACAAGCATCATCAAAAAGGGATATTTCAAAAGAATCCAAGGGATCATAACAGTCATCATAGCAATCATCCTTCGGCAAGCACAAAGGGGAATTAAACAATGTATGAGTTGAAGAGTTACTCTCATTAGAAGGTGGGCACAGGTGATCAATCTGCTCTTCCTCCTTTTGTTCTTCGCTCTCTTCCTCATCTTTTTCATCCAATGAGCTCACAGTTTCATCAATTTCTTCTTCCATAGATTCCTGCAAAATATCAGTCTCTTCTTGGACAGCGGAGACTTTCTCAATAAGCGCATTAATATAGGAATTATATTCATAATTATCATAGCAATATTTTAAGATAGATAAATTTTCAGGCCTATAAACATCATCATCATAAGCTTCATTCTTTTCAAACAAAGATTTAATTTCATAAGCACCCTTAAAAGCAACAAATTCATCTATTTGTTCCACATCATAGTAATCATATATACCTCTAGCATAAGAAGCCAAGGTTTGAGTATCATTGAATTCACATGAAAAGGGAAGGTGTGGAGCTTTCATCCTAGAGCAACAAGTAATATCATAACTCAAGCATACTTGTCGAGCATACCACTTCAATATATGAATTTGGTCCCATAATAGTTTCTCTTTTTGTGTCAAGCGGTAATCCCTAAAGTATTCACGTTGATCCAACGTTACTCCCATTACATAATTGAATGGGGTTTTCTCAGGATTATTAAAGTAGTACATAATATTTTTCACATAACCAGCATCGAGGGTTTTAGGAGGTTCCCCCTCTCCATGAGTAGCAAGTACACCTAATTTTTTTGGTATTTCATGTTCCATATCCATAAATAAAGATAAAGAAAAACTAAGAACAACAAATAAAAATTACTTAGTGATAAAGCAAGCAAGCACACACGAGAATATTCACCCCACACTATTGCTCCCCGGCAATGGCGCCAGAAAAAAGGTCTTGATAACCCACAAGTATAGGGGATCAATTGTAGCCTCTTTCGATAAGTAAGAGTGTCAAACCCAACGAGGAGCTAAAGGCAGAACAAATATTCCCTCAAGTTCTATCGACCACTGATATAACTCTACGCACGCTTGATGTTCGCTTTACCTAGAACAAGTATGAAACTAGAAGTACTTTGTAGGTGTTGTTGGATAGGTATGCAAGATAATAAAGAGCAAGTAAATAAAAAGTAGGGGCTGTTTAGATAAAGACACGACTAAGTTAGGTTTAGTAGAGAGTTTGCTGTTACGAGAAAGTTATTTGTCCCTAGGCAATCGATAACTAGACCGGTAATCATTATTACAATTTTATTTGAGGGAGAGGCATAAGCTAACATACTTTCTCTACTTGGATCATATGCACTTATGATTGGAACTCTAGCAAGCATCCGCAACTACTAAAGATCATTAAGGTAAAACCCAACCATAGCATTAAAGCATCAAGTCCTCTTTATCCCATACGCAAACAACCTACTTACTCGGGTCTGTGCTTCTGTTCACTCATGCCACCCACCATAAGCAAATCATAAACATATTGCAACACCCTACAGCGGGGATCCCACACGCTTGCGCGACACGGAGAGCACCATAGGACAACACCAATAATAAAACATGCAACTCAAACCAATCTTGATCATCAAATAGCCATTAGGACAAAACGGATCTACTCAAACATCATAGGATAGACATACATCATAGGGAAATAATATATAGCGTTGAGCACCATGTTTAAGTAGAGATTACAACGGGTAAGAGAGAGGTTACACCGCTGCACATAGGGGGGAGAGTTGGTGGTGAAGGCGGTGAAGTTGTTGGTGAAGATGATGGCCCCCGGTGGCACTCTGGCGCCACCGGAAGCAAGGGGGAGAGGGCCCCCCTTCTTCTTCTTCTTCCTTGACCTCCTCCCTAGATGGGAGAAGGATTTCCCCTCTGGTCCTTAGCCTCCATGGCGTGGGAGGGGCGAGAGCCCCTCCGAGATTTTGTCTCTCTGTCTCTCTCTGTTTCTGCGTTCTCCTCTGGCTCTGTTTCACCGTTTCGTGTATATATGGAGATCCGTAACTCCCATTGGCCTGAAACCTTCGCCGTGATTTTTTTTCCAAAAATTAGCTTTCTTGCGGCAAAATAAGAGCGTCAACCGCCTTACGGGTGGCTCACGAGGGTAGGGGGCGCGCCCCCTGCCTCGTGACCACCTCGGGCACCGTCTCGCGTGGATTTTTCTTCCGGAATTTCCAAATATTCCAAAAAGTATCTCCGGACGTTTTATCCCGTTTGGACTCCGTTTGATATGGATATTCTGTGAAACCAAAAACATGCAACAGACAGGAACTGGCACTGGGCACTGGATCAATATGTTAGTCCCAAAAATAGTATAAAAAGTTGCCAAAAGTATATGAAAGTTGTAGAATATTGGCATGGAACAATCAAAAATTATAGATACGACGGAGATGTATCAGAAGGTTATGCGGCTTATGCTGAATCAGTTTGGGCAACAGAGGAGCTGAAACTTTACAAGGATAATGTTGACCCGACAGATATGACGTCCTTGAAAAAGCCAACCACAGAGCATGATCCTTCGTTAAAGTTTAAATCGGTAGATGATACTAAATTGGTTGACTTCGTCCCTTGTGACTCATCTAAGCAGTTCAGCATCAGCGCTAATTTGGATCCAAAATAGGAAAGCGCGCTCATCAAGTTCATCCATGAGAACCGGGACATCTTTGCGTGGAAGCCTTCGGACATGTCGGGTGTACTGAGGGAACTCACTGAGCACACTCTTAATATTGATCCGAAGTTTAAGCCAGTCAAACAATTTCTTTGCCATTTAACGAGGATAGGCGGAAGGCCATTGATGAGGAGGTGGCCCGGCTCTTAGCGGCCGGGTTTATCATTGAAGTTTTTCATCCTGAGTGGTAGGCTAACCTGGTGCTGGTGCTTAAGAAGAACGGCACTTGGCGAATGTGTGTGGATTACACGGACTTAACCAAGGCTTGTCTGGCTGATCCATTTGCTCTCCCTCGTATTGATCAAATCATTGATGCTACGGCAGGTTGTGAGCGTTTGAGTTTTTTGGATGCTTATTCAGGTAATCATCAGATCAAGATGGCAGTTAAGGACCAGGAGGAAACAGTTTTCATTACTCCGTTTGCAGCCTTATGCTATGTGTCTATGCCTTTTGGGCTCAAGAGTGCCCAGGCGACTTATCAGCGGTGTGTACAGAATTGCCTTCATAATCAGATCGGGCGTAATGTTCATGCTTATGTGGATGACATTGTGGTAAAATCCAGAAAGAAGGATACCCTAATTGATGATTTGAAGGAGATGTTTGATAATCTTCGGGTCTACAAGATGATGCTTAATCTGACCAAATGTGTCTTTGGTGTACCAGCAAGCAAGCTCTTGGGATTTCTAGTTTCTAACAGAGGCATTGAAGCTAACCTGGAGAAGATCAAATCCATCACTTCATTGGCTAAGCCGGCGTGTGTCAATGATGTTTAGCATCTGGCGGGTCGGATTGCAGCTCTGAGCCGGTTCATAAGCCGGTTAGGTGAGAAGGCTATTCCTCTTTATCAGATGATGAAGAAGACATATCACTTTGTTTGGAGTGATGCTGCTAATCAAGCATTTGAGGATTGAAAAAAAAATAGTTGGCTAAGCCGCCCGTGCTTGCTGCCCCTGTTGATAAAGAGCCTCTGTTGTTATATGTGGCTACTAACAGCCGAGCCATTACTGTAGCTATTGTGGTGGAAAGGAAAGAGGCAGGCAAGGAGTACCCGGTTCAACGGCCGGTTTACTACATCAGTGAGGTACTTATTGAATCCAAGCAGAGATATCCACACTGGTAGAAGCTTGTGTATGGGATTTTCATGGCAAGACGGAAGCTCAAACAATATTTTCAGGGTCATCCCATTACTGTGGTTAGCTCGCTCCTTTAGGAAACACCATTCAAAACACTTGGGCCATAGGCCATTGAGCTTGGACCTCACGGTTTAAAATATGTGCCTCGTACAGTCATCAAGTCCCAAGCACTTGTGGATTTCATCAATGACTGGACAGAGTTGCACGCACCTGAGGAAAAGTCGGATAACACATATTGGACTATTCACTTTGATTGATCCAGGCAGTTGGAGGGCTCGGGGGCTGGAGTTGTCTTGACTTCCCCACGAGGTGATAAATTTTCTTATGTTCTCCGGCTAATGTTCCCTTGTACTAAAAATGCAGCTGAGTAAGAGGCCTTGCTCCATGGTCTTCGGATGGCTAAAGAGATGAATCTGAGCCGGGTGAGGTGTTTTGGCAATTCAGATCTGGTAGCTCAGCAAGTTTCTGTTGGAAATATGCCCTAGAGGCAATAATAAATTAGTTATTATTATATTATATTTCATTTTTCATGATAATCGTTTATTATCCATGCTAGAATTGTATTGATAGGAAACTCAGATACATGTGTGGATACATAGACAACACCATGTCCCTAGTAAGCCTCTAGTTGACTAGCTCGTTGATCAATAGATGGTTACGGTTTCCTGACCATGGACATTAGATGTCATTGATAACGGGATCACATCATTAGGAGAATGATGTGATGGACAAGACCCAATCCTAAGCCTAGCACAAGATCGTGTAGTTCGTTTGCTAAAGCTTTTCTAATGTCAAGTATCATTTCCTTAGACCATGAGATTGTGCAACTCCCGGATACCGTAGGAGTGCTTTGGGTGTGCCAAACGTCACAATGTAATTGGGTGGCTATAAAGGTGCACTATGGGTATCTCCGAAAGTGTCTGTTGGGTTGGCACGAATCGAGACTGGGATTTGTCACTCCGTGTAAATGGAGAGGTATCTCTGGGCCCACTCAGTAGGACATCATCATAATGTGCACAATGTGACCAAGGAGTTGATCACAGGATGATGTGTTACGGAACGAGTAAAGAGACTTGCCGGTAACGAGATTGAACAAGGTATCTGGATACGGACGATCGAATCTCGGGCAAGTACTATACCGCTAGACAAAGGGAATTGTATACGGGATTGATTGAATCCTTGACATCGTGGTTCATCCGATGAGATCATCGTGGAGCATGTGGGAGCCAACATGGGTATCCAGATCCCGCTGTTGGTTATTGACTAGAGAGTTGTTTCGGCCATGTCTGCATGACTCCCGAACCCGTAGGGTCTACACACTTAAGGTTCGATGACGCTAGGGTTATAGGGAAAGTATGTACGCGGTTACCGAATGTTGTTCGGAGTCCCGGATGAGATCCTGGACGTCACAAGGAGTTCCGGAATGGTCTGGTGGTAAAGATTGATATATAGGAAGTATGGTTTTGGCCACCGGAAGTGTTCCGGGCATCACCGGTAGTGTACCGGGACCACCGGAGGGGTCCGAGGCTCCACCGGGAGGGGCCATGGGCCCCGGAGGCATACATGGGCCAATAGTGGGAAGGGACCAGCCCCTAGGTGGGCTGGGGCGCCTCCCACCAAGGCCCAAAGTGCCTCCAAGAGGGGAGGGGCAAACCCTAGGGCAGATGGGCCCTAAGGCCCACCCCAGGTGCGCCTCCCCCTCTCCCCCTTGTGGCCGCCACCCTAGATGGGATCTAGGGCTGCCGCACCCCTTGGGTTGGGAACCCTAGGTGGGGGCGCAGCCCTCCCTCTTCCCCTATATATAGTGGAGGCAAAGGGGCAGCCCAACACACGATTCGATCTCCCTGTTGGCGCAGCCCTACCCCTCTCCCTCCTCGTCTCTCGTAGTGCTTGGTGAAGCCCTGCTGGAGCCCCGTGCTCCTCCACCACCACCACGCCATCGTGCTGCTGCTGGACGGAGTCTTCCCCAACCTCTCCTTCTCCCCTTGCTAGATCAAGGCGTAGGAGACGTCACCGGGTTGCACGTGTGTTGAACGCGGAGGCGCCGTTGTTCGGCGCTTAGATCGGAATCAACCGCGATCTGAATCGCTGCGAGTATGACTCCTTCATCTGCATTCTTGCAACGCTTCCGCTTAGCGATCTACAAGGGTATGTAGATGCACTCCCCTTCCCCTCGTTGCTAGATTACTCCATAGATTGATCTTGGTGATGCATAGAAAATTTTGAATTTCTGCTACGATCCCCAACAGTGGCATCATGAGCTAGGTCTATGCGTAGTT
Source organism: Triticum dicoccoides (assembly GCF_002162155.2). Classification (NCBI taxonomy): domain Eukaryota; kingdom Viridiplantae; phylum Streptophyta; class Magnoliopsida; order Poales; family Poaceae; genus Triticum; species Triticum dicoccoides. The sequence continues at coordinate 58,287,906 of NC_041380.1, read as the reverse complement.
TCTATGCACGAGTAGAACACAAAGCAGTTGTGGGCGTCGATATTGTCAATTTACTTGTTGTTACTAGTCTTATCTTAATTCCACGGCATCGTGGGATGAAGCGGCCCGGACCGACCTTACACGTACGCTCACGTGAGACTGGTTCCACCGACTGACACGCACTAGTTGCATAAGGTGGCTAGCGGGTGTCTGTCTCTCCCACTTTAGTCGGATCAGATTCGATGAAAAGGGTCCTTATGAAGGGTAAATAGAAATTGGCATATCACGTTGTGGTTTTCGCGTAGGTAAGAAACGTTCTTGCTAGAAACCTATAGCAGCCACATAAAAAACTTGCAACAACAATTAGAGGACGTCTAACTTGTTTTTGCAGCATATGCCTTGTGATGTGATATGGCCAAAAGTATGTGATGAATGATATATGTGATGTATGAGATTGATCATGTTCTTGTAATAGGAATCACGACTTGCATGTCGATGAGTATGACAACCGGCAGGAGCCATAGGAGTTGTCTGAATTTATTTATGACCTGCGTGTCAACATAAATGTCATGTAATTACTTTACTTTATTGCTAAAGCATTAGCCATAGTAGTAGAAGTAATAGACAACTTCAAGAAGACACGATGATGGAGATCATGGTGTCATGCCGGTGACAACGATGACCATGGAGCCCCGAAGATGGAGATCAAAAGGAGCAAAATGATATTGGCCATATCATGTCACTATTTGATTGCATGTGATGTTTATCATGTTTTACATCTTATTTTCTTAGAACGACGGTAGCTTAAATAAGATGATCCCTCACTAAAATTTCAAGAAAAGTGTTCCCCCTAACTGTGCACCATCGCGAAGGTTCATTGTTTCGAAGCACCACGTGATGATCGGGTGTGATAGATTCTAACGTTCGAATACAACGGGTGTTGACGAGCCTAGCATGTACAGACATGGCCTCAGGACACATGCGAAACACTTAGGTTGACTTGAAGAGCCTAGCATGTACGGACATGGCCTCGGAACACGGAAGACCGAAAGGTCGAACATGAGTCGTATAGAAGATACGATCAACATGGGATGTTCACCGTTGATGACTAGTCCGTCTCACGTGATGATCGGACACGGCCTAGTCGATTCAGATCATGTTTCACTTAGATGACTAGAGGGATGTCTATCTGAGTGGGAGTTCATTAAATAATTTGATTAGATGAACTCAATTATCATGAACATAGTCTAAATTGTCTTTGCAAATATGTTGTAGATAAATAGCTCACGTTGTAGCTCCTTGTTTCAATACGTTCCTAGAAAAATATTAAGTTGAAAGATATTGTAAGCAATGATGCGGACTAGGTCCGTAGTCCGAAGAGTGTCCTCACTACTACACAGAAGGCTTACGTCTTTGATGCACCACTCGATGTGCAAACCCCTACAACGTCGTCTATGGATGTTGTGAACACCTGACACACACATCCTGATGACTACTTGATAGTTTAGTGCACCATACTTTACGGCTTAGAATTGGGATTCCAATGACGTTTTGAACGCCATAGAACATATGAGATGTTCCAAGAGCTGAAATTGGGATTTCAGGCTCATGCCCGTGTTGAGAGGTGTGAGACCTCTGACAAGTTCTTTTGCCAACAAGATGGAGAAGAATAGCTCAGCTAGTGAGCATGTGCTCAAAATGTCTGGGTGCTACAATCACTTAAATCAAGTGGGAGTTAAACTTCCAGATAAGATAGTGATTGATAGAGTTCTCTAGCCACTATCACTAAGCTACTAGATCTTCATGATGAACTATGACATGCAAGGGATGGAGTTGATCCCGGAGCTATTCGCGGTGCTTAAGACCGCAAAAGGTAGAAATCAAGAAGGAGCATAAAGTGTTGATGGTTTAACAAGACCACTGGTTTCAAGAAGGGCAAGGGCTAGAAGGGAAATTTCATGGATGGCAAACCAGTTGCCGCTCCAGTGAAGGAACCCAAGGTTGAACCCAAACCCGAGACTAAGTGCTTCTATTGTAAGGGGAACGGTCACTGGTAGCGGAATTACCCCAAATGCATGGTAGATAAGAAGGCTGGCAACTTCAAAAAAAATTTATACGTGTTATTAATGTGTACCTCACTAGTACTCCTAGTAGCACCTAGGTATTGGATACCGGTTCAGTTACTATTATTGGTGACTTGAAGCAAAAGCTACGGACTAAACAGAGACTGGCTAAGGGCGAGGTGACGATGTGTGTTGGAATTGTTTCCAAAGTTGATGAGATCACCATCGCACGCTCCATCTGCCTTCGGGATTAGTGTTGAACCTAGATAAATGTTATCAGGTGTCTACGTTGAGCATGAATATGATTAGATCATGTTCATTGCAATACGGTTATTCATTTAAGTTAGAGAGTAATGGTTATTCTGTTTACATGAATAATACCTTTCATGGTCATGCACCCTATGTGAATGGTTCATTGAATCTCGGTCGTAGTAATACACATGTTCACGCCAAAAGATATAGAGTTAATAACGATAGTACCACTTTCTTGTGGCACTGCCGCTTAGGTCATATTGGCATAAGATGCATGAAGAAACTCCATGTCGATGGATGTTTGGAGTCACTTGATTTTGAATCGCTTGACACATGTGAGCCATGCCTCATGGGCAGGATGACTAAGACCCCGTTTTCAGGTACAATGAAACGGGCAAGTGACTTATTGGAAATCATACATGCTGATGCGTGTGATCCAATGAGAATTGAAGCATGCGGTGGATATCGCTATTTTCTCATCTTCACTGACGATTTGAGTAGATATAGGTATATTTACTTATTGAAGCACAAGTCTGAAACGTTTGAAAGGTTCAAGCGATTTCAGAGTGAAGTTAAGAACCATCATAACAAGAAGATCAAATTCCTACGATCTGTTCGATGAGAATTTCTGAGTTATGAGTTTAGCAATCACTTAAGACATTGTGGAATTGTTTCACAGTTGAAGCCACCTGGAACACCACTGGGTTATGGTGTGTCCGGATGTCGTAATCGAACCTTATGAGATATGGTGCGATCTATGATGTCTCTTACCATTCTACCATTTCATTTTGAGGTTATGCGTTAGAGACATCTGCATTCACTTTATATAGGACACCATCTAAGTCCGTTGAGACGACGTCGTGTGAACATTGCTTTGGCAAGAAACCAAAGTTGTCGTTTCTTAATGTTTGGGGCTGCGATGCTTAAGGCTTCAGCCGGAGAAGCTCGAACCCAAAGCGGACAAACACATCTTCATAGGATACCCAAAGGTGACAGTTGGGTACACCTTCTATCTCAGATCCGAGGGCAAATTGTTTGTCGCTAAGAACGGGTCCTTTCTCGAGAAGGAGTTTCTCTCGAAAGAATTGAGTGGGAGGAAGATAGAACTTGATGAGGTCGTCGAACCTTTACTTCAACCAAAGAGTGACGCAACACAGAAAGATGTTTTCTGTGGCGCCTACGTCTGTTGAAGAGGAAGTTATTCATAGTGATCATGAAGCTTCAGATCAAGTTGCTATCGAACCTCATAGGTTGACAAAGATATGTACTACTCCTGAGTGGTACGGTAATCCTGTCTTAGATATCATGTTGTTAGACAACAATGACCCTACGAGCTATGGAGAAGCGATGGTGGGCCCGTATTCCGACAAATGGTTAGAAGCCGTGAAATCCGAGATAGGATCCATGTATCAGAACAAAGTATGGACTTTGGTGGACTTGCCCGATAATCGGCAAGAAATTGAGATAAATGGATCTTTAAGAAGAAGATGGACGTGGACGGTAATGTTACCATCTATGAAGCTCGACTTGTGGGAAAGAGTCTTTTCACAAGTTCAAGGAGTTGACCACGATGAGAATTTCTCACCCGTAGCGATGCTTAAGTCCGTCGGAATCATGTTAGCATTAGTTGTATTTTTCGATTATGAAATCTGACAGATGGATGTCAAAATGAGTTTTCTTACCAGTTTTCGTAAGAAAGAGTTGTATGTGATACAATCAAAGTTTTGTCGATCCTAAGGATGCTAAGAGGTATGCTGGCTCCAGCAATCCTTCTATGGGCTAGAGCAAGCGTCTCGGAGTCGGAATATATGCTTTGATGGAGTGATCAAAGCTTTTAGGTTTATACAATGTTTGCTAGAAACTTGTATTTACAAGAAAGTGAGTGGGAGCACTACAACATTTCTGATAAGTATATGTGGATGACATATTGTTGATCCAAAATAATATAGAATTTCTGGAAAGCATAAACGGTTGTTTGAAGAGTGTTTTTCAAAGGAAGACCTGGATAAAGCTGCTTACATATTGGGCATCAAGATCTATAGAGATAGATCAAAACGCCTGATGATACTTTTAAAGAACGCACACCTTGACATGTTTTCGAAGGAGTTCAAAATAGATCAGTCAAAGAAGGGGTTCTTACCTGAGTTGTAAGGTGTGAAGTTGAGTAAGACTCGAAGATTGACCACGGCAGAAGAAAGAGGAAGGACGAAGGTCGTCCCCTATGCTTTTGTCATAGGATCTATACGGTATGCCATGCTGAGTGCCGCACCTGATGTGTGCCTTGCCACATGTCTGGCAAGAGGGTACAAAGGTGATCTAGGAGTGGATCTCCAGATAGCAGTCAAAATTATCCTTAGAGGAATAAGGAAATGTTTCTCAGTTATGGAGGTGATAAAGAGTTCGACGTAAAGAGTTACGTCGATGCAAGCTTAAACACCTATCCGGATAGCTCTGAGTAGAGATACCGGATACGTATAATGGAGCAATAATTTGGAATAGCTCCAAGTGGAACGTGGTAGCAGCATCTACGATATAAAGTTTTGCAAAATACATAGGGATCTGAATATGGCAAGACCCGTTGACTACAACCTCTCTCACAAGCATAACATGATCAAACCCAGAACTCGTTGAGTGTTAATCACATAGTGATGTGAACTAGATTATTTAGTCTAGTAAACTCTTTGGATGTTGGTCACATGGTGATGTGACCTATGAGTGTTAATCACATGGCGATGTGAACTAGATTATTGACTCTAGTGCAAGTGGGAGACTGTTGGAAATATGCCCTAGAGGCAATAATAAATTAGTTATTATTATATTATATTTCATTGTTCATGATAATCGTTTATTATCCATGCTAGAATTGTATTGATAGGAAACTCAGATACATGTGTGGATACATAGACAACACCATGTCCCTAGTAAGCCTCTAGTTGACTAGCTCGTTGATCAATAGATGGTTATGGTTTCCTGACCATGGACATTGGATGTCATTGATAATGGGATCACATCATTAGGAGAATGATGTGATGGAAAAGACCCAATCCTAAGCCTAGCACAAGATCGTGTAGTTCGTTTGCTAAAGCTTTTCTAATGTCAAGTATCATTTCCTTAGACCATGAGATTGTGCAACTCCCGGATACCGTAGGAGTGCTTTGGGTGTGCCAAACGTCACAACGTAACTGTGTGGCTATAAAGGTGCACTGCGGGTATCTCCGAAAGTGTCTGTTGGGTTGGCACGAATCGAGACTGGGATTTGTCACTCCGTCTAAACGGAGAGGTATCTCTGGGCCCACTCGGTAGGACATCATCATAATGTGCACAATGTGACCAAGGAGTTGATCACAGGATGATGTGTTATGGAACGAGTAAAGAGACTTGCCGGTAACGAGATTGAACAAGGTATCGGGATACCGACGATCGAATCTCGGGCAAGTACTATACCGCTAGACAAAGGGAATTGTATACGGGATTGATTGAATCCTTGACATCGTGGTTCATCCGATGAGATCATCGTGGATGATATAAACCGGACCTCGTTGGCGAGATCCGATCTGTTGTTGCGGCCCGACCTTTCACGACACTCCACCTTCAGCAGTAGTAACCTCTCGCCCGCGCACGCGATGTACACGAAGTAGAGGGTTTGAACCTTGCGGCCCAGCACGAGAAAACCAATCTCGACGAAGGTACTCACGCGCAAAACAATTTCCACAAAGAGAAATCGCAACACAGAGGTTTTCTAAAGATCCCTCCAAAACTTGATACGGGTGTCTACCCTGAAAAACACATCATGTTTATTTCATAAAAAATAACCTCCCCTTTACATCAGATGCACACATGACTTTTATATCCGTAGACTATCTATCTACCTAGACTTGGCCCTCAAGTTGGCCGTACCTTCTATCTCTTGACCCTTGAATTAAACAAACGAAAAAAACTAATTTGGAGTTTTCCATATCTAATCTTGCCTTTTACATCTCGGCAAGATCTCAACTGTCTAATTAAACTACAGGACCGACGGAAACTCTAGTTATTCTGTTGATGCACCTTTGTACGTGGTAACAAGAGGAGGACCCCATCCAGTAGCGCACAAGGAAAGGAACTTTCGAGTCAGCAGAGTCCTGGCCGTGTATCTATTCTCTGGTGGACGTGGAAACATAAAAAATAACATATTTTATTTCCACATGCACTAGCACATGTACGGTTTTGCTGCAAACCTTTTCTTTCCTCATATGTACGTACATCTTGGATTGCATGTATGTGTACTTGGCTCAATGAAAACAAAACCGTTTTTATATTCCTTTGATCCATGGCATAGTCACGGACTCCAACTTCCATTGATCCGCATGCAAAATAGATGGCGCCCAATTCTTGCAGATATGCAGACGAATAGGTCACAATAATACGTTCATCCTCAACTTTGCACTACTTCTCATTAATCTTCAGATTCTGCATAACTAAAACATCATTAACAGCTGGATCAATAACTGGATTAATATTGCTAATGATTGGTGTGCTCGTATCAGTGGAGCATGTGGGAGCCAACATGGGTATCCAGATCCTGTTGTTGGTTATTGACCGGAGAGTTGTCTCGGCCATGTCTGCATGACTCCCGAACCCGTAGGGTCTACACACTTAAGGTTCGATGACGCTAGGGTTATAGGGAAAGTATGTATGTGGTTACCGAATGTTGTTCGGAGTCCCGGATGAGATCCTGGACGTCACGGGGAGTTCCGTAATGGTCCGGAGGTAAAGATTGATATATAGGAAGTATGGTTTTGGCCACCGGAAGTGTTCCGGGCATCACCGGTAGTGTACCGGGACCACCGGAGGGGTCCGGGGGTCCACCGGGAGGGGCCCCGGGCCCCGGAGGCATACATGGGCCAATAGTGGGAAGGGACCAGCCCTTAGGTGGGCTGGGGCGCCTCCCACCAAGGCCCAAGGCGCCTCCAAGAGGGGAGGGGGCAAACCCTAAGGCAGATGGGCCCTAAGGCCCACCCGAGGTGCGCCTCCCCCGCTCCCCCTTGTGGCTGCCACCCTAGATGGGATCTAGGGCTGCCGCACCCCTTGGGGTAGGGGCGCAACCCTCCTTCTCCCCCTATATATAGTGGAGGCAAAGGGGCAGCCCAACACACGATTCGATCTCCCTATTGGCGCAGCCCTACCCCTCTCCCTCCTCGTCTCTCGTAGTGCTTGGCGAAGCCCTGCTGGAGTCCCGCGCTCCTCCACCACCACCACGCCGTCGTGCTGCTGCTGGATGGAGTCTTCCCCAACCTCTCCTTCTCCCCTTGCTGGATCAAGGCGTAGGAGACGTCACCGGGCTGCACGTGTGTTGAACTCGGAGGCGTCGTTGTTCGACGCTTAGATCGGAATCAACCGCGATCTGAATGGCTGCGAGTACGACTCCTTCATCCGCGTTCTTGCAACGCTTCCACTTAGCGATCTACAAGGGTATGTAGATGCACTCCCCTTCCCCTCGTTGCTAGATTACTCCATAGATTGATCTGGGTGATGCATAGAAAATTTTAAATTTCTGCTACGATCCCCAACAGTTTCCGGTACTTGGTAGTTGGGATTCTAAGGATCCGCTCATGGCAGCTTATCGCCGAGAGGTTGATGCTATTGCGGGTCATTTCAAGGGTCATCAAGTTGAGCATATTGATCGTAGGAAGAATGAGGCGTCTGATACTTTAAGCCAGCTAGGGTCTCAGCGTAAGCCGGTGCCACCTAACACGTTTCTGGATATTTTGCTTAACCCGTCTGTTAAATTGCATACATAGGAGGATCTTGTTGTCCCTGACCCGGAGGCGCAATTGGTGGCGGCTCGTCATACTATTCCTGATTGGATGGTTCCGTATTTGGCTTACATGACCCGGGTTGAGTTGCCGGAAGATGAGGTCTTGGCCAGACAGATAACCCAGTGGTCTAAGTCCATGTCAATTGTCATTGGAGAGTTGCACCATCGCAGTGTCACTGGGGCGTTTCAATGTTGTGTCTCTCCTGAAGAAGGTGTGAGATTTTATGAGTGATCCACGAAGGAGATTGTGGTCATCATGCCGGCTCTAAATATCTTGTAGCCAAGGCTTTTCATCATGGTTTCTATTAGTTGTGGCTCATGCTGATGCTGGGATTTGGCAAGCAAATGTGACGGCTGTCAGAAATTTTCACGACGAGTTCATGTGTCGGCTCAAGAATTGAGGATGATCCCAATTACTTGGCCATTTGCAACTTGGGGGCTTGATATGGTTGGGCCTTTTAAGAGGTCCAAGGATAAGAAGACCCACCTCTTGGTGGCAGTTGATAAGTTTACTAAGTGGGTTGAAGCAGAGCCGGTTAGTAAATGTGATGCAGCAACGGTGGTTCAATTCGTGAAGAAGGTGATCTTCTGTTTTGGCTTTCCACACAGCATTATAATAGATAATGCTACTAATCTCTCTAAAGGCGCTATGGAAGAGTTTTGTCAATGGGAGCATATCCGGCTTGACGTTTCCTCTGTGGCTCACCCTCAATCCAATGGTCAGGCAGAACGAGCAAATCAGGAGATTCTGTGAGGTATCAAGCCCCGGCTTATGGTTCCTTTGCAGAGAACGCCGGGTTGTTGGGTGGAGGAGTTACCCTCGGTGTTATGGAGTATCAATACAACCCCCAATAGATCAACGGGTTACACACCTTTCTTCATGGTTTATGGAGCAGAGGCGGTTCTCCCTAGTGACATCCGTCACGATTCACCCCGGGTGGCGGCTTATGTTGAGGCTGACAATGAAAAGGAGTGTCAAGATGCACTTGACCTATTGGATGAGGAGCGTGATATCACAGTGGCTCCTTCGGCGATTTATCAGCAAAACCTACGTCGTTATCACAGCCGCCGGGTTAAAACCAGAACCTTTCAAGAAGGTGACTTAGTGCTCCGGCTCATCCAAGATCAGACAGATATGCACAAGTTATCACCGCCTTGGGAAGGACCTTTCGTGGTTAGCAAGAATTTTCATAATGGGTCATACTACCTTATCGATGTTCGAGACAACAAGGACTCATGCACATCGGAGGAGGAGACCCGTCGGCCGTGGAATATTGCTCATCTTCGGCCCTACTATACTTGAGCCACCGGCTCTCATGATGTACATAGTTTCCTGATGTATATATTATAAGCAGTATAATAAAGCTGGCATCCCTGACAATTCAGGGCCTCTGTCATTTCGCTTCCTCGAAGCTGAGTCTTTTTCATCATATTCATTTAAGAGGCTCGACGCCCAAATTTCAGGGACCAAAGAGAGTTGGATGCACAACAGAGCTCAAACATAGGTCCCTGACGAGCACGATTTGTAAGCATGTCACTTGGGGGCTTCCTATTCAATCATAGGTGTATTCGACCAAAGAGAACATAGCGTTACTACCCTCTTGACCAGGTTTGTTCAAACATAGGCGTATTCGACCAAAGAGAATATAATTTGTCTGGGTCATCCTACCTGTAACCAGCTGCTTCAACTCCATCAGGTAATCCTGATTGACCCGCCGAACTCTTAATGATCAGTCTTTACGGTGTATTCGACCAAGATCTGAGCTCGTTAAGGTTCAAACGGCGGCTTGTCATGTGAGAGCACGGTTTACAGATAGTCAGGATACATCCAGGCTTCATAAGCCGCCTTCCTTGAAACTTGGATAAATCAGCCCGTGATGTATGTTGTTACTCTGACCCCGCGTACTCCTGGTAAGTCTATAAAGCAAGATACGACTTTATCTGGGTTCAAATGTCGATTGGGTACTATGAGTCAGGCTCATAGAACGCACGAACAATCCAGTGGCTCCGGCTAGTTTCATTGAAGAAGACACTTCGGTTTGGCAGCCTACAAAAGTCTCGAATTTCTTTTGATTTCTTATTTGTATTTTTCATATGGCTTTTTTGTTTCCTTATGGTTTTTCTTACAAGTTGGGCCCAGCTGCCCTGTTTACGGCTCATATTTGAAGCATATTTTGGGTTTCTACAACCCGTCAGGAGGGCAGACTCTAAGTCGCCGGAGTATCATACTCTTATGTTTACAGTTACAGCTCTAACACTTTTCACTGTGCGAAGCTGATAAGCCGACAGTCTAAGTATATACCATAGGTATGACATCTTATTTAAACAATTGTCAGATCGGCCCTGATTATGGACTATTCGACCTCAGTGGCTTTAATTGGGTATCATGACCCACCCGGCGGTAAACCGCCAGGGCACTTGTGACTTGTTTGTGCGCAGGAAATAATCAGGTTTGATTCACGTAAATCAATACTGTTATAAGAGTAAAAGGATCATCTTTCAAATTGGCGGATCAGCAGTGTTGCGCAAAAACAGAAACGTGCACGATGGCACGACAGATTCAAGTTTTCACTACCCTATTACATGGCTCCATGAGCCGAATAAGATCGAGTTTTTTCAAGGATCAAATATATAAATCTCCAGGTGGTTCAATCTTCTTGGCCTTGCTGATTGGAGGCCTCTGGTTCACCCCTGTCCGGTTCTCCATCCTTCTCCGCAGTTTGGAAGTTCGGTGTTGACCAGTCAATGCCACGTAAGGCATAGAATTCAGCTTCGTCATCAATAAGATTTGACGGGTCAATTTTAGGAGCGAAAGTGTGCTTACGAATCGGAGGAATCAAATCCATCACTTTATACGCAGGAGTATGCATCTTCTGGTTCTCTACGTCGTAAGCCAGCTGATACTTGGAAATATTGGTATCTTCAGCAATCACTGCCGCGTGAGGACGAATTTCTCTGACACAAGCAGCAAAGTCTTGCTGGTCAAAAGGAGTACCATCTTCCTTCAGACTCGGATACCCATTAGCCACCTTAGCCGGGTCTAGCTCTGGTACCCATGCTTTGGCACGACTCAAAGCTGTTACGGCACCGGCTCTCGCACAAGACCGCTTTATCTCTTGAATTCTAGTGGGCAAGATTGACAATTTCTTCAACACATCACTTAACAAATTGGGTCCTTGGTTTGTTGGAGAAATGGTAGCCAATGTACATTGAGCTCCGGTATACAATTGCTCGACGAGAGTATAGACCACCTTGAGCTTCACAAGCATGTCCTGGTTAAGGTTTCTGCTCCTGGGACCTGAGTAAATCACAGATCAGTTAAATGGCAGTTTATATTACTACGACAAGTACTCACTTTGGATGAATAACAAGGCGACTCACCAAAGATAGCAGAAACCATCTGAGATACACGGTGATTTAAGCCGGTGAGCTCAGTGGTTGCCTCTTCAAGAGTGGCCTCTGCTTTTTTAGCTCGTTGTATTAAGGCAGTCTTTTCTTTAGCCCAAGTCTTTTTCTCCGCCTTAAAATTGGTCTTCAGCTTTTCCGACTCAGCCACACTAAACTAGAACTTTGACTCAGCTTTTTGGGTCTCGGTTTCCTGAGTTGCCAGCCGGGTTTTTGCATCATTTAATTGAGATTCTAGTTCAAGAGTAGCAACCTGCATGAAGCACAGACTTGTCAAACACATTCATGGCAGATTACAACAATATAAGTCCCAAGTCCTTTGCAAGCAACAACACTTGGCACTTGGGGGCTAATGTCTGTCAAAGCAATTTTTCAAGGAAATGGCTCTTATGAATAAAGTCCCAAGCACTTTGCAGGCGACACTACTTGGCACTTGGGGCCTAATGCATATTGTTTGTATCTTATTAATGATGAGTCGGATGTGCTGTAAGCAGTCTCAACCGACTCATGGGGGCTATGCAGTTAAACTCTACTTTCTTACACAATGATAAATAGGACCGGCTCATTCATGCTGATTAAACCGGCCCTTGGGGACTACGGATGCAAAGTTAAAACTGCTTCAACATCCGGTTTAATTTTAAACCGGACTTGGAGGGAGTATATGATAGAAGCTTATGGATTCTTCTAAGTCTACAGCCTATTCAATCTTATCATAGCTAGTAGACTTGGGGGCTGGCAGGATGTACATAACTTATTTAAAAGCCGGAAGTCATACCTCATATTTCGGGTGCATCTGTTTTACCATATCAATCTCAAGGTCGCGACTGGAATGAACTTGGTTAAGATAACCAAAGAATACTTCATTGACGGTCAGTTGAGAGTAATCAGCAATGTCAAATTTCATTTTTCGCCTCTCAATGAACTCGTCTTTAGCGGAGTGCTTGGCCAAGACGGTTGGACATCCCGGTTCTCTGAAGTTGGTGCCAGTAATGATAACATCTTCACCATGTTCTTCTGGTGGCTTAAGTGGATTGGATGATTCAGTGAGCACAAGATTGGCATCCGGATGATCATGGGAGACGTCGGGAATCTCAGGCCAAGTGTCAGTGGCAGGTTCTTCTGGCTATTTGTCAGAAGCGTCAGGTATAGGGACTTGCTGCTCCGGCTCAGCAACTTCATGTGCCTCAGTTGGCTTGGTCACCTTCGCCTTCTTGGTAGGCTTTGCTTGACCACTGCACGGGTTATGACAAGTCGGTATAAATATAAGAGTATAAAGAGTTATAGAGTAAAATTAATTGCCATTACCAAGGGGCGGTTTTAAAAGCCGGCAACTCGGTTGGCGATGAGTCACCAGAGGAAGAACGGGAAAGTTCCTGGTCAAAAGTCATCAACAGAGTTAAGTGATAGGCAAATAAGACCCGCCAGCGGGTTAAAGGAGCAAGTTGAAAAAGAACCTTGCTTCGCCGTTTTCGAGGGGCGGGAGTGTTCGGTAAACCGGAGGACAATTCTTCACCTCCACTGGTCCAGGTCTGACGTCGATTCTTGTGTTGCTGTCGTTTCAAAAGAAAGTGAGGATCTAAATAAGCCAAGGGGTGTGAAAACCTTAATTTCCGAGTTACTTGCCGAAGTTTCTGTCTTGGGAAAGGGTCTGAGCCGGAGGAAATAATAGTTACCTCTTCTTCAACTGCTTGGCTGGTTCCCGTGTCATCCTAATAATAGCCAGTGCCAATAAGATGATTGAAAAACAACCCAAGAGAGTCAAGGGCTACCTCCGACTCAGAGGTGTCATCCAGATTAAGCAGATTAGAGGCGCTTGGTTTCTTCTTTTTCTTGGTCATCTTTTTGATGGTTTTCTTGGCGGCTTTCTTGGCGGCCCTAGCCTTCTTAGCAGCTTCATGATCATATGTCTTCTTCTAGAAATTAGACTTATCCTATAAAAGTCATCAAAGGTTGAGTTAGCAAAATGTTTGAATAATGAGGTAAAGATAAATAAGTTCAGAGACTCACATCCGGTGGCGGGTTAAGTTTGCAGAAAGGGTTTAGACCCACTTCGATGCAGTCCTCAGAATCTTCATTCAGAAGAGTTCTTGTCATTTCAATAATTGCGTCATCAAAAAGACGCAAAGGGCTGTGGCGTAATGGATCCTTTGTACCGCCTGTGTATGTACACATTAAACCTGACCGGCGGCTCAAGGGTATGATCTGCCATGCAACCTAGCATCGAACTAAGTCAATGTCAGTTAATCCGTTTCCCCGCAGAGCTTTAACTTTCGCTATGGTGGGTGCAAGTTTCCTATGTTCAATGGCCGAAAGCTTTCCCAGAAGATCATGCTTCGGGTCAAGACGTTCAACACAATAACCCGGAAATGGATTCTCGTCAGCCGGAGAAAGTATCTTTGCAGTAAAACCATGTCTGCTTCCAATCTTTTGGGTGACTCGGCAGGCATGCATAAGGGAAGATGGTGTCTCTTCTACATTGAATCGAACATCCACCAAGTTCCAAGCTAGGGCTGTTCGTGAACTCATTCTGGCGGTTCAAATAAAAGTATTCTCTGAAAAGCTCAACATTGGGCTCCTCTTGAAGGTATACTTCGCAGAAGACTTGAAAGTTGCAGATATTCGACATGGAGTTGGGTCCAATGTCTTGAGGATGGAGTTGAAAGAAGTGCAGGACATCTCAGAAAAACTTAGAGCCAGGTGGTGAGAAGCCACGGTTCATATGATTAGTGAATACAATGACTTCGCCTTCCTTCGGTTGAGGTCTTTCTTTGCCCGGTTCAGGGGCATGGTAGTGCATGGCATTCTTTTCTGGCAAATATCTGATTTTGACAAAGTCTTTAAGCATGCCCTCAGTGACAATGGAGGGAACCCAGTTGCATGCATAGAATGTCTTTGGTGGCATTGCAAAGAGAGAAAGCCTAAAGAAAGGGAAATTTTGGCCGGTTCAAATCAGATTGGTGAAATCACAGGTTAACAGTTACAGCATATATATTTAGAATGGCGGCTCAAGTGAGGACTAATGATACATGAGTAATTATACGTCGGACATGTAAGCCGCCATGACACGTACTGATATTCAGGATCTGACAAGAGCAAAATTTTACTAAGCGTTGGGACAAACATGTTTCGCAGATTGAGGCTATAAGATTGGATCTGCAGCTATTCAAAAAAATGGAATAAAATCTAAACCTAAGGTGGCGGCAGCAGAAGAGCGGGGGTGTTTAGATGAGATCTATTGCAAGAAAGATATGATCTGATATCAAAAATAAGTGCTAAAACTATTACCACATAAGGTTTATGTGGTTTTTCGGATCTAAGCCATGAATCTAAGCAAGAAGAAAGAAGGGCGGCGACGAACACCGATGAACACTGAAAACCTAATGATAGATCTATGGCGAGGAAGGGGAAGACTTACTAATGCTGATGAGACAGCGGATAGGCGCTGCGGTGCTCTGGTCCATTCAGGGTGATGTAGCGGCCGGAGTCGATGAAGGAGATGAAGGTCGACGGCGACGAAGCTCGGGTGCACTGGGACGTTGCGAGGAGGAAGAAGAAGGAGAGAAGGCAAAGAGGGAGAATGAGAAGTGAGCTCGTGGCCCTATTTATAAGGCCGGAAGGATAAGTGGCATGCGCGGGAATTGAGGAGACAGAAAAGTGGATATGTGACGGCGTGAGCGCCTCGATTTTTGGAAAGGTCAGTTAAGAAAAAGATTTATTTGGGCCATGCGTCATATTAATTACAGGTGACGTCACGGTGGGTTACCGCAATTTCCAGAGATGACGTCATGGCGGGTTACAGCATGGCACAGGAAGATGAAGAAGGATTTTTTCTAAATGTTGAAGATTGACATGAACAAGTTCAAATCAACATGGGGCCTAATGTTGGGGATATGATTATCATATATGACCCGACTAGGAGGGGTCGGGTCATCCATTATGATGGTTCATCTAAATGAAGCCCAAGAGTATACTAAGGAGGGCGGTTCATAGATAGGCTTGTTAAAAGGCCCAAGTATGGAGGCGGCTTAAGGCCCGTAAGTGTAAACTGTCATGTATAGGTAAACTTGTATTGTAAGGCATGTAAGATAAGTCACCGAGCCGGACACGTTTGTATGAGCCGGATGGGACTCTGTAGGCTGCAGTGCATCAACCCATGTATATAAGGGGACGACCCGGCAACGGCTTAGGGCAAGAAACAACAAATCGAAAGCCAGGTAAAGCGTGTTTGCTCCCTAGTAATCGAAACCCTAGCAATACCACCTCAAACTGGAGTAGGCTTTACCTTCACCGCAAGGGGCCGAACCAGTATAAACTCTCTGTGTCCTTTGTCCCATTTAACCCTTTAAGCTAACCTCGTCACAATGGCTCCACAACCAAGTCCTTCTACGAGGACATCTGCCATGACACTTCCACGACAGACCCCAAAGTTTCCGTCGGAGAAAAGATAACAAAAACGTGCATCAACCCCTATGCATAGATTACCCCAATATCACCACGGGAATCCGCGAGTTGAATGCCATAACATATATCAAGTGAATCAATAAGATACCCCAATTTTCACCTCAAGTATTCATACCGCAAGACATATATCATGTGTTCTCATCTCTGAATATTCAATCCGACAAGACAAAACTTCAAAGGGTAAAGATTCAGTTCATCACAACAAGAGTATAGAGGGGAGAAACATCATATGATCCGACTATATTAACAAATCCCATGATATAGATCACGAGAGGGAGAAATTAATCACACTAGTCGTCAACCCGTGCATTCGCACGGGCTAGTCATTAAGTTTGATGCATTTATTTTGGCATAAATAATATGTATCATGAAAGGAAAAAAGTGAAACACCCATCCATCCACTTCACCCTGAAGCACATGTACGGTGTCTCAATTTTTTATTTTTTACCAGTTCAATTCTAAGTGTCAAAACATGATTAAAAGAATGTCCTATAACTCTTAGGATTTTATTTTGTTTTCTTTTACTTAACCTCTTGCTTCTTTGTATATCAGATAGGTGCCAGACAAAATAATTATAATTTATTCTTGCGATGCTTATGTTTTTTTCAGTGTCAAAGTCATGACATACTATAGAAATTTGAAGCAAGTCAATATGGAGACCGAATGAAGAGAAGATTTATTGGAAATATATATGAGGATGATATCCCTACATACTAATTTGGTTGATCCATGTCATTGTTTCCCATTGCACCATAGAAGTATGACATATTGCATTCATGCATTTCGAAGGATATAATAAGCGTGTCAGCTAAATTAAGTGGATACATTTAATCATTTTTATGTTTAATTAGCAGTGAGTATATTATATCAAAATTATTATTTAGCTAGATTACATGTGTAAAAGTAAATTTGGTTTCTTAGGGCAGAGGTAGATTAACTGGTAATAGCAAAAAAAACATAAGATTCTTCGTCGTGTTTGGTGAACTTATTTAACTTTTGTTGTGTCTACATTAATCATGAGTTAGAAGGATATAAATAGGTTCATATTGTTGGGAAATGGGAGTTGGGTGTTATGTCATCTAACCATTTGATACTTTGGTGAGCTGCCACTAAGAAGAACAAAGCTTTAGGGGCCACTTTAATGGGTTCATGGTATGAACATGGATTTACTGTATAAAAGTGGGCTACTTATTGGTAAGAAAGAATGTCAACTACTTGTCAGCCAAGTAGTTATACTACGCAAAATGTTGTTTCACATATATCTATATATGAATTATATCATTGTTCTAGTTACCAGACAATTTATTTAGTACATAAAAGGGTATTTCATATGATATTTTCTGAACTGTGAGTTGTAGTTGCGTAACATGTTCAGAGGTGTACCTGAAAGTCAAATGCTGCTTGTGGATGAATGTAATATATATGTGCGTTTATAACTTCATATAGGCTCGGAATGCTTTCTATCGTGTAATAATCTGAGCTAAAGAGCGCCATGGTGTTGATAGTCATCCTCGTCGATACCCTTGGATTGCCGTTACTTAGTTCATGATGAGTGTACACTTCCTGTGCTAAAAATTATTTCCTCATAGTTAATTTCACATACTTGATTAGCTTCGTTCTTACGTACTATTCCAGTAGTCATGTGAGCTTCCTTCCAACCCCTAGGCACCAAAGAGCCATGTGTCCTTGCCATGAATGTGCTGCAGCAAAACACAATGCATGTGAAGTCGACACATGAAGAGCTTCAATTTTGCCATATGTACTAACAGAAAAAGGGAAATTATAGACCAACCCTCAATGGAAAAAGGAAATTGTATTATAAAACCTATGGATAAAAACATAGGTGTTAATGTTGTCATTGTAACCTGGTCTCCATGCATCAACGGATGGTAGCACATGCCCTTAATGTGTTTGTATCAAGAGTACAGATTAAAGACCTACTGATCACCGAGCTAATTTAAGGTTATCTTTAAGGTGAAGGTGCTGCTGCCTAGCCTCCATGGATCATCGATGGAAATGTCTAGCTGAAGCGTTCGGTGCCTGCATGTTGAAAGGTTTCTTTATCCTCCAAGTGACACACACTTGACCTATTATATTAAAGATAAAACATGAAATCTCACACCTGCTTCGATAATAGTACGATATTCAACAACTTTTTCATCTGTATATGTAGTAATTCGATCTCCTCGAGCCCTAATTTATTTGGTAACATGTCTTGCTCTAAGAAGCTTAATTGTATTTTTCATCACAAAAATACTATCTTTCTCGTTTCATTAACAGTGCAATCAAAAACTTTGTGTGCTTGCCAACTCCACCGTCTACTACTCAGTCACATTAATCTATGATGATATTGGGCAAAAAGTAGAAACCCTGAATTTCTTCTTTGAGCTTGGCTAAAAAATACAAAAAGGTGCTTTTTAGTTCCATAAAAATTGTACATTTAGATGTGTACTCTGTAACATTAAAGTTTATTAGAATTTATTTTGTATGTTACACTGAAAGGTTAATTAAATATATTTTTGATCCTACATATATATACGTAAGGGACATTTACATGTAGGAAAAAATCAGGATTTTCCAGCACTTTAGAGTGATTTGATTTATTTATTTTTTGGAAATTTTTGCCTATTTGAAGCTTAAGATCAAAATGTTTGCACTCTCGACAGCAATCAACCACACAATTATCTTCAAAAAAACTAACAAAGAGAAAGATCTGACATGACAATGTAACATCGTCTAACAAAATAGCAGTCCAAGACACTATGTGTAAAATACATAGACATGAGTCATGCATGTAATACATTATCAGTTTCATCCATAAACAGCTACAGAAATAAAACTGTACATCTATTAAAAAGCAGCGAGTACCTTTCTCGAGTATGAACCACATATGATATTATCTCTGGACAAAAAGATGTTGCTACTATTCTTTCTCCAGCAATAGGACATCAACCCTAGAAGTAGTCCTCCAAAAAGAATGGCTTGTCTCGGTCCACCATGTGCTCACCTGTGTGCTTTGGATCTGTTCTACTATTGAAGGGAAAACAACTCAGGTATCACATGAGCTCCTTAATTAAGGAGTACTTCAGTTATTCTTCTGGAGCTCCCTAAGGAAGACACTAGTGTATTATGAAATCTGAATCCCGCTATGGTAATACCCAGGGTCTCCTTTGCTATGGTATCGGTTTTAATTTGCATGATAGAGAATTAATGTATCATAATTCATAGGACATGATTTACCTATCAAATTTCAAACCTGACTTGACTTGGACACATCCAAAGCATCTCACCATCCCGCCTTGACCTGCACCGCAACGCTGATAGTTTCAAGGCCACGAGATGTTGCCTTCTGCGCTGAAGCACCGCTAGCGCCGATCATCAGGTATATGCAAAGTGGTGCCATCTCACAATCCGTGATAAAAAGCTCGAGAAGATCATTGTAGTTAGCTAGCATCAGTAGTCAAGAGAGAAAGGAGCGAGATGGGAGTTGCACAGAAGAAAAGAAGGCTAACTTTCACAAAGAGGTTGATCAATTCCGGCTAGATGTGCTAGCATCGTAAGTAAAGTACATGTAACAGATGGATTTCTTCCTGCCGCTTACGCTGCCAGTATTTGGCTAGATCAAACCTTCTTGATTACATCAATTACTTTACCTGCCGGCATCTCGACATCTTCTACCCAATCCTCTCCACAGTCTCATGTTCCTCTAATATCCTCTGCCCTACATCTTCCCTGTTAACCTTCCTCAAGCGGGGAGAAGCAGGAACGCATGGACTGTTCTCTGATCTATCACTTGAGAGTCCAGCCACGTGAGCTCGGTCCCACAAGATTAACGGCCAGTAATTTCTAATTAACGTGATAATTATTAGGGAGTCTCTAATTAGTATAGGTATAGGTATAGATAGATAGATAGCTACTAGTACAAACCCTCAGCCCCAAGGGTGGACTACTCCCTCCTCATTGTGGTGGCCGCTGGGATGATGAAGATGGCCACCGGAGATGATTCCCCCCCTCCTACAGGGTGCCGGAACGGGTCTAGATTGGTTTTTGGTGGCTACGGAGCCCTGCGGCGGCGGAACTTCTGATCTAGGTTAACCCCGAAGGGTTTCAGAATATTTGGGAATTTATAGTATAAAGAGGGGGTGCGGGAGGCCACAGAGGTGGGCACAACCCACCAGGGCGTGCTAGGGGGCCCTGGCACGCCCTGGTGGGTTGTGCCCCCTCGAGGCACCCCAGGTGCAGCTATCGCCCATTGGGTTCCTTCTAGTCCAAAAAAATCTCTGTAAAGTTTCGCGGTGTTTGGACTCCGTTTGATATTGATTTCCCACGATGTAAAAAACAAGCAAAAAACAGCAACTGACACTGGGCACTAGGTCAATAGGTTAGTCCCAAAAAATGATATAAAGTTGCTATAAAATTATTGTAAAACACCCAAGAATGATAAAATAACAGCATGAATACTTCATAAATTTTAGATACATTGGAGACGTATCAGCATCCCCAAGCTTAATTCCTACTCGTCCTCGAGTAGGTAAATGATAAAATAAATAATTTATGAAGTGTGAATGCTAGCAAAGTGCATAAGTTTGATCAATGATTTTTTCAATCACTTTTCCTAGCATCATAACAACAATTCTTTCTTATGAAACTTCTCATGTTACAGTGGCAACCAATTCACATGTTAAGGTTCAAACAATGAATTCTCTTGAAACCCAACAACCTATGTTCTTAGTCACCAAGCAATTGCAATTCAACTTACTCAACAGAGTTTAAGTAAGAGCTCCACATACTCAATCATCATATAGTCTTTTATGATTGCTAACACTCACCGCATACACATGAGCAAAACGCTTCAACCGAACACATAGAAAGATAGGGGCTTATTGTTTTGCCTCCCAACGTATTCACCTCAAGGGTGATGTCAACAATAATAACTCATGCTACCCATATTCAACTGGACATATGTGCCTAGATCTTTCCTCACCACATGATGCTTGCCAAAAGAGAAAAAATAAAAAGGGAATAGAGAGAAATACTTTGACTCTTTGCATAAAAGTAAATACTGAAAAGTAAAAGATAGGCCCTTCATAGAGGGAAGGGATTTGTAGAGGTGCCAGAGCTCAAAGCGAAAATTGAGAGATAAAAACATTTTGGGAGGTGTATCCATCCCACCAACGAAAACGACTTAGAGTTCCCAATACTTTCCATGCTAGATATATCATAGGCGGTTCCCAAACACAAAATAAAGTTTATTCCTTTTTCCACCATACTTTCACTTCCATGGCTAACTGTATCCACGGGTGCCCTCCATACCAACACTTTCCAAGGAATTTATTATTTGACAACATAAAGTAAATTCATTTTTTCATTTCAGGACTAGGCATCCCTAATACCTTTGCCTTACTCTCATGCAATGACAAGTGAATAAACACTCATCATGAGAATAACACATCTAGCATGGAAAATATTGACCACCCCTCACCACCTCGCGAGCGGTACGAGCACACAAAAGAGAAATTTATTTTGAATATTAGAGATGGCACATACAAATTTGCTTAGAACGGTAAAAGAATACCGCATAGTAGATATAGTGGACTCTTGAAAATAAGATTTGGGTTTAAGGGTTTTTGGATGCACAAGTAGTATCTCTACTTGGTGCGGAATTTTTGGTTAGCAAAGATGGGGGGCAAGCACCACATGTTGAAGGATCTATGACAATATAACTTCTATATGAATATGAACAAACATAAACCATTACATTGTCTTCCTTGTTCAACGTCAACAATTTTGGCATATAATATTTTGATGGGGGCTCACAATCACAAAAGATTTCCATGATAGTGTATTTGCATGTGAAAGTTCTCTTCCTTATACTAATTATTCCTGAATTGCTTGTATGACCAATATTGTGATTGTCAAGCCTCAAAAGATTTCACTTTCTAAACCCAATGTGAAGCTACCACTAGGCATGATATGATTTCAACTTCATGACATTCAATTTATTCAACAATTTACTCATAGGATATAAGTGAATCACAAGAGTAAATGACAAGCTACTCCAAAAAGATATAAGTGAAGATCAAATGAGTAGTTAAGTAAATAGATAGCTATATGTGGACTCTCTCTTATTTAAAACTTTCAGATCTAAGTATTTTATTAAAACATCAAGCAAAACAAAAATAAAATGACATTCTAAGAATAGCACAACTCATGTGAAGAAGCAAAAACTTAGGCTCAACCGATACTAACCGATAATTGTTGAAGAAGAAAGGTGGGATGCCTACCGGGGCATCCCCAAGCTTAGATGCTTGAGACTTCTTGAAATATTATCTTGGGATGCCTTAGGCATACCCAAGCTTGAGCTTTTGTGTCTCCTTAATTCCTCTCATATCACGGTTTTCCTAAATCTCAAAAGCTTCATCCACACAAAACTCAACAATAACTCGTGAGACAAGTCAGTATAAACCAATGCAAAAACCTTATCATTCTCTACTGTAGAAAATCACTAAAATTATTATTGAACATTGCATACTAAATGCCTCTGCATATTTAATACTCCTATTCTCAAATAAGACCATTAAACAAGCAAACATATGCAAACAATGCAAACATAACAATAATCTGCCAAAACAGTACAATCTATAAAGAATGCAAGAGTATCAATACTTCCCTAACCCCAAAAGTTATGAAAATTTACCACACTGTAGAAAATTTATCATAGCTAATTTTTCAAAAAGTTTTAACATTTTATCACATTCTGACTTTTCTAGGGAATTTTTGCAACAGCGGCAAACTTTTTGTTTTCAAACAGCAACATGCATACTTGCAAAATAAGCATGTCAAAGGCTATACTTGATATTTTTATTGAAAAAAAAGATGCAAAACATTATTATAAATAACATCAAGCAAATCCTAACAAAATAAATTGATGCTCCAAGCAAAACACATAACATGTGACGAATGTAAACATAGCTCCAAGTGAGGTTACCGAAAATGTTGGAGACGAAAGAGGGGATGCCTTCCAGGGCATCCCCAAGCTTAGTTGCTTGGATATTCCTTGGATATTAACTTGGGGTGCCTTGGGCATCCCCAATCTTAGGTTCTTGTCACTCCTTATTCTCCTCATATCGATATCTCACCCAAAACTTGAAAACTTCTCGCACACAAAACTTAACGGAACTTTGTGAGATAGATTAGTATGATAAAGAGCAAACCATTCCACTTTTGGTACTGCCAAAGACAAGATTCATAATTGTTCTCACACATTGCCTACTATATAATATCATTTCTACAATTTATATTGAGCAATATAAGCCATAGAAACTAGGAAACAAGCAAACTATGCATTGAAAACAAAATGGTCTGTAGTAATCTGTACTCAAACCATACTTCTGCTATTCCAAAAATTCTGAAAAATTAGGAAAACCTGAGCAATTTGTATATTAATATTCTGCAAAAAGAATAAACTCAAATGCAATCTTATGTTAAAAACTAGAATTATTTTCGTGAACGCAAAAGTTTCTGTTTTTCAGCAAGATCAAAGTAACTATCACCCAACAAGATCCTAAAGGCTTTACTTGGCACTTTATTGAATCGAAAGCAATAAAACATGATTACTACAGTAGCATAAGCATGTGAAGAGACAAAAATAGTAGGTAAAAGTGTTGGGTTATCTCCCAACAAGCGCTTTTCTTTTATGCCTTTTAAGGTAGGCATAATGATTTCAATGATGCTCGTATAAAAGATAGGAATTGAAACATAAAGAGAACATCATGCATCATAAGTTCCTCTCTCATAATAATTTTCAGTAGCATCATGAATAGATTCATCAATATAACCATTACATAAAGCATTCTTTTCATGATCCACAAGCATAGAAAATTCATTACTCTCTATGGCATACATGTCATCATAATTAATAGTTATCATAGAAAGCAACTTTATTGCCATAG
Organism: Triticum dicoccoides; assembly: GCF_002162155.2. Classification (NCBI taxonomy): domain Eukaryota; kingdom Viridiplantae; phylum Streptophyta; class Magnoliopsida; order Poales; family Poaceae; genus Triticum; species Triticum dicoccoides. The sequence continues at coordinate 58,263,997 of NC_041380.1, read as the reverse complement.
TCAGTTGAAACATCTTCCAAAATAGTGGATGTATCACTAAATAAAGTCATGACCTCTCCAAATCCACTTTCATTAATATTGTAATAAGATTCAACACCCTCCAAAATAGTGGGATCACTACTACCTAAAGTTGACACTCTTCCAAACCCACTTCCATCAATATAATCATCATAAATAGGAGACATGCTATCATCATAATAAGTTTGATCATTCAAAGTAGGGGGACTAAAAAGATCATCTACATTAAACATAGCCTCCCCAAGCTTGGGACAAACATTAATTGTAGCAAATAAATTCTCAAACATGTCATTCTCATCAAACATAGCATCCCCAAGCTTGTGGCTTGGCATATCATAAGCATAATCACTCTCATTATTAATAGTATGAATAGCACCAACTGTTGGGGAACGTAGTAATTTCAAAAAAAAATCCTACGCACGCACAGGATCATGGTGATGCATAGCAACGAGAGGGGAGACTGTGTCCACGTACCCTCGTAGACCGAAAGCGGAAGCGTTTGCACAACGCGGTTGATGTAGTCGTACGTCTTCACGATCTGACCAATCAAGTACCGAATGTACATACAACACCTTCGAGTTCAGCACACGTTCAGATCGATGACGTCCCTCGAACTCTGATCCAGCCGAGCTTCGAGGGAGAGTTCCGTCAGCACGACGGCGTGGTGACGATGATGATGTTCTACCGACGCAGGGCTTCGCCTAAGCACCGCTACGATATTATCGAGGTGGATTATGGTGGAGGGGGGCACCGCATATGACTGGGAGAGATCAACAGGTCAACTTGTGTGTCTAGAGGTGCCCCTTCCCCCGTATATAAAGGAGGGAGGGAGAGGCCGGCCCTAGAGGGGGCGCGCCAAGTGTGGGGAGTCCTACTAGGACTCCCAAGTCCTAGTACGATTCCCCTTTCCTTTCCGGAGTAGGAGAGAATGAAAGAGGGGGAGAGGGAGAAGGAAAAAGGGGTTGCACCCCTTGTCCGATTCGGACCAGAGGGGGGCGCGCACCTACTTCCTTTTGGCCTCTCTCCTCTATTCCCGTATGGCCCAATAAGGCCCAATACTTCTCCCGGTGAATTCCCGTAACTCCCCGGTACTCCAAAAATACCCGAATCACTCGGAACCTTTCTGATGTCCGAATATAGTCATCCAATATATAGATCTTTACGTCTCGACCATTTCGAGACTCCTCGTCATGTCCCCGATCTCATCCGGGACTCCGAACTACCTTCAGTACATCAAATCACATAAACTCATAATACAATCGTCACCGAAACTTTAAGCGTGCGGACCCTACGGGTTCGAGAACTATGTAGACATGACCGAGACATGTCTCCGACCAATAACCAATAGCGGAACCTGGATGCTCATATTGGCTCCCGCATATTCTACGAAGATCTTTATCGGTCAAACCGCATAACAACATACATTGTTCCCTTTGTCATCGGTATGTTACTTGCCCGAGATTCGGTCGTCTGTATCTCAATACCTAGTTCAATCTCGTTACTGGCAAGTCTCTTTACTCATTTCATAACACATCATCCTGCAACTAACTCATTAGTTACAATGCTTGCAAGGCTTATAGTGATGTGCATTACCGAGTGGGCCCAGAGATACCTCTCCGACAATCGGAGTGACAAATCCTAATCTCGAAATACGCCAACCCAACAAGTACCTTCGGAGACACCTGTAGAGCACCTTTATAATCACCCAGTTACGTTATGACGTTTGGTAGCACACAAAGTGTTCCTCCGGTAAACGGGAGTTGCATAATCTCATAGTCATAGGAACATGTATAAGTCATGAAGAAAGCAATAGCAACACACTAAATGATCAAGTGCTAAGCTAACGGAATGGGTCAAGTCAATCACATCATTCTCCTAATTATGTGATCCCGTTAATCAAATGAAAACTCATGTCTATGGTTAGTAAACTTAACCATCTTTGATTAACGAGCTAGTCAAGTAGAGGCATACTAGTGACACTATCTTTGTCTATGTATTCACACATGTATTATGTTTCTGGTTAATACAATTCTAGCATGAATAATAAACATTTATCATGAAATAAGGAAATAAATAATAACTTTATTATTTCCTCTAGGGCATATTTCCTTCAGTCTCCGACTTGCACTAGAGTCAATAATCTAGTTCACATCGCCATGTGATTTAACACCAATAGTTCACATCACCATGTGATTAACACCCATAGTTCACATCGTCATGTGACCAACACCCAAAGGGTTTACTAGAGTCAAGAATCTATTTCACATCTCTATGTGATTAACATCCAAAGAGTACCAAGGTGTGATCATGTTTTGCTTGTGAGAGAAGTTTAGTCTACAGGTTTGCCACATTCAGATCCGTATGTATTTTGCAAATTTCTATGTCAACAAAGCTCTGCATGGAGCTACTCTAGCTAATTGCTCCCACTTTCAATATGTATCCAGATCGAGACTTAGAGTCATCTAGATCCATGTAAAAATCTTGCATCGACGTAACTCTTTACGACGAACTCTTTTATCACCTCCATAATCGAGAAATATTTCCTTAGTCCTCTAAGGATAATTTTGACCGTTGTCTAGTGATCTACTCCTAGATCACCATTGTACTCCCTTGCCAGAAAAATGCTAAGGTATACAATAGGACTGGTAAACAGCATAGCATACTTTATAGAACCTATGACTGAGGCATAGGGAATGACTTCTCATTCTCTTTCTATTTTCTGTTGTGGTCGGGTTTTGATTCTTTACTCAACTTCACACCTTGCAACACAGGAAAGAACTCCTTCTTTGACTATTCATATTTTGAACTACTTCAAAATCTTGTCTAGGTATGTACTCATTGAAAAAACTTATCAAGCGTCTTGATCTATCTCTATAGATCTTGATGCTCAATGTGTAAGCAGCTTCATCGAGGTCTTTCTTTGAAAAAACTCTTTTCAAACACTCCTTTATGCTTTCTAGAAATTTCTACATTATTTCCGATCAACAATATGTCATTCACATATACTTATCAGAAATGTTGTACTGCTCTCACTCACTTTCTTGTAAATACAGGCTTCACCGTAAGTCTGTATAAAACCATATGCTTTGATCAACTCATCAAAGCATATATTCCAACTCCGAGATGCTTGCACCAGTCCATAGATGGATCACTGGAGCTTGCTCACTTTGTTAGAACTTTAAGGATCGACAAAACCTTCTGGTTGCATCATATACAACTCTTCTTTAAGAAATCCATTAAGGAATGTAGTTTTGACATTGTAAAGTAGGGTCTAGTATATTGTCCTTGTACACGTATTTGTATATGTATGTAATTGTAATTATGATCGTCTATATATATTGAGACGTGAGGCTGGATGTCAACCACCCACGCAAAAACCCTAAACCTGTGTTTTAACTTGGTATCAGCCAGGTCGGGCCGCCGCCGCCCGATCCCATCTTCCGCGTCGGCGCCGCTGCTAGCTAGCTTCCGCGTCGCCCCCGCCGCTAGCTAGCTTCCGCGTCGCCGCCGCCGCTAGCTAGCTTCCGCGTCGCCGCCACCGCTAGCTAGCTACGCTCGGGAACCATCCAGCTGCTTGCTAGCTGGCTAGCTTTGCCCATATGCGGTCGCCGCTTCCGATCGCTGCCACTGCTTCTGTTCGCTGCCGCCGCGCGAGCCATCTTCCGCGCCGCCGCCGCATCTTGCTCCGCTGCCGCCGCGCGCTGTCCCCATCCGCGCCGCCATTGCGATGTCGTCCGCCGCAATGTCCGATGCCCAAACCTCCAGCGCCATCGTCTCTTCCCCTATCGCCTCGATCCCCGCCACGCTCGCCGTCCCGACGATCTCTGTCCGCCTCGGTCGTCACAACTTCATGCTGTGGGGGGCATCACTAGCACCATTCTTGCCAGTGCCAACCTCCACGGACACCTCGATGGCACCAAGGAGGCACCGGCCAAAACACTCGTTGTCGGACCGGCGACGCTTCTACCACCATCACCAACCCGGAGTACCACCAATGGTGGGTTCAAGATCAACACATCAAGGGGCTTCTTCTCACCTCCATGGATGAGGATATTGCATGCCAACTTATTGGCTGCGAGTCGGCGCATGCGGTATGGACAGCCGTCGCCGCCATGTTCGGCGCCCAGAGCCGCGCCAATGTCCGCCACATCCGGCGGCAACTTCAGTCGCTGAGGAAGGACGATATGTCTGCCGCGGAATACATGCACAAGATGAAGGCCCTGGCCGACACTATGGCCACCGCCGGCTCTCCGATCCGCGATGATGAGCTTATCGATCACATCCTCACCGGCCTCGGCTCCGCCTACAACTCCATCGCCGCCTCCTTGGGCATGAGTAACGCACCCATGCCCTACTCTAGTTTTTACTCATTGGTTCTGTCCTTCGAGGCGATGCAGGCACAACAGAGTGCGGTGGAGGGGTGGTCTCCCTCCGCGAACGCCGTGACCCGTTCGGGTTCGTACGGCACGGGCGGACGTGCGCCCTACTCCGATCCCTATCCCTCCCATGGTGGGGGCGCCCAACTGATGGACATGGCCAGCCAGGGTAGAACCGCCAGGGCGGTAATGGCGGCAACACCGGCGGCCGTGACCGCAACGCTGGTTATGCCAGCAATGGCCGGCAAGGTGGAGGGGGCAACGCCGGCACCAACAACGGCGGAGGAGGTGGGCGTCGTAATCGCTGGCGTCCCCGGTGCCAAATTTGCAAGAACTGGGGCCATGAAGCCGATGGCTGCCGCAAGCGCTATGATCAGGATCACAACTCCTGCACTGCAAACTCGGCCTCCACCAACACCGTCGACTTCCCTTGGGTGCTGGATACCGGGGCTATGGATCACTTGACCAATGATCTTGAGTGCCTCAAGGTTCATGAGCGCTATGACAACAAGGATTAGGTTCAGGTGGCCAATGGTGCAGCTTTGTCTATTTCACACATTGGTCATTCGCGTTTACCCGGTTCATCTCTTCAACTGCATAACATCCTTCATGTTCCACACATCAGCCAACATCTTCTCTCTGTTTATCATCTTCACTGTGATAATGACGTCTTTGTTGAATTTCACCATCGTTTTTTCCTTGTTAAGGACAAAGCAACCAAGCACGTCATCCTTCACGGTAGAAGTTACGGGGGGGGGGGGGTCTATCCGGTCCCCTTCGCTCGTGTGTCATCTTCGTCATCTCGCCGTGCCTCCTCCGGTGTTCGACTTTTGTCGTCGCAATGGCATCAACGTCTTGGTACCAATCATGTGGTCACTTCCATTGTTCGGAGTCATGACCTTCCGTGTTCTAGTTCAAATAATTCACCATTAGTTTGTGATGCCTGTTAGCGTGCTAAGAGTCATCAACTCACTTATTCTACTTCATTTCATATCACTATTGTACTTCTTGAATTAATGCATTCAGATGTTTGGGGTCCCGCTCTTGCTTCGTCGGGAGGGTACAAGTATTATGTTAGTTTTATTGATGACTACACGTGCTTCACCTGGATTTATTTGCTTAAACACAAGTCTGATGTTGAGCAAGTTTTCTACAACTTTCAGGCTCATGTCGAACGCCTTCTGGATTATAAAATCAAGGCCGTTCAGTCCGACTGGGGTGGTGAATACCACAAACTCCATCGCTACTTTCAACGCACGGGCATCTCTCACCGAGTGTCCTGTCCACATACCTCCCAGCAGAACGGTATTGCCGAGCGCAAACACCGACATTTGGTCGAGACCGGTCTTGCCTTGCTAGCACACTCCTCTCTTCCACTTCGGTTTTGGGATGAGGCCTTTCTTACGGCATGTTACCTCATCAACCATATGCCCACTCCGGTTCTCAACAAGGACACACCTATGTTCCGTCTGTTTCATGTTCAGCCCAACTACTCCTCCCTTCGGATTTTTGGGTGTGCTTGCTGGCCTAGTCTCCGCAAGTACAATGCTCACAAGCTTGAGTTTCGGTCCAAGATGTGTGTTTTCCTTGGCTATATTCCTTTGCATAAGGGCTATAAGTGTCTTGACCGTACCTCTGGTCGGATATACATCTCTCGTGATGTTGTTTTCGATGAGATTGTGTTCCCTTACTCTCAACCCGGCATTTCGGTTGATCCTGCTTCTCTTGAACATGCACTCACTTTTCCCTCCGATGAACCAGTTCCGGATGTCCATGTGCATAAATATGACATGTCCTATTTGTCATCTAACTTGTCTTTTGCAGGTGATATTGCTTTGAGTTCCTCCCAGGTACATGTTGCTGCTCCGACGCCTCCTGATGCGCCTGACATGCATGTCGCGCCGCCCAACGCAGGCATGGCTGCCTCGCCTAATGACACGACCGCGGACGCGGCTGGGTCGCCACCCTCGCCCGGTCCGTCGCCCGGGCCGCCCCCCTCGCCTGTGCCGGTCCAGCACACCATCATCTCTAGGCCTGTGTCACCCATTGCTGAGGTCCCCTCAGCCGCGACACCCTCGGCCGAGCCCTCATCGTCGTCGTCTTCTCCTACTGGCGATGCAGCTCCGGCGCATGCTATGGTTACGCGCCATCATGATCATACGCGCAAGGAGAAGTCTTACACTGATGGCACGGTTCGGTATGACTCTCGCCGTCGTGCCTTCTTCGCCGCGCCAGTTTCCCATCATGATGCTCTAGGCGAACCTGCCTGGCGTGCCGCCATGTCCGAGGAGTTTGCTGCTCTCCGTCACACTAACACCTGGGTGTTGGTGCCTCGACCACCTGGTGTTAATATTGTGAGCTACAAGTGGATTTTCAAAACCAAGCATCGTCCGGATGGGTCTGTTGATAAGCACAAAGCTCGTCTTGTTGCTCACGGTTTTACTCAACAGCATGGGATTGACTACGGAGATACTTTTAGCCCCGTGGTGAAGCCTGCCACGGTTCGCATGGTTCTGTCTCTTGCTGTGTCTCGTGGCTGGAGCCTCCGACAGATTGATGTGAGCAATGCCTTTCTACATGGGTTCCTGGCCGAAGATGTGTACATGTAGCAGCCACCTGGGTTCGAGGATGCCACTTATCCCTCTCATGTCTGCAAACTTCAGCGGTCTATTTATGGTCTCAAGCAGTCGCCCCGTGCCTGGTATGCTCGTTTGAGTCAGCGCCTTTTGCAGCTCGGTTTTGTTGCCTCCAGATCAGATGCATCTTTGTTCATCTTCTCCCAGGGTACTATACAAATATACATGCTGGTGTACGTTGATGAATTGTGATTACCTGACGGCGAATCTAGTGTTTCATGCTCGGACTAAACACATTGAGATTGATTTCCACTTTGTGAGAGAACGAGTAGCTGCTTGTGAACTGGAAGTCAGGTTTATTTCTACAGATGATCAGTTAGCGGATGTATTTACTAAACCCTCTACTAGACAGATGCTAGACCGTTTTAGAACCAATTTGAATCTTGTATGTAGTTCAGATTGAGGGGGCATGTAAAGTAGGGTCTAATATATTGTCCTTGTACACGTATTTGTATATGTATGTAACTGTAATTATGATCGTCTATATATATATTGAGATGTGAGGCTGGATGTCAACCACCCACGCAAAAACCCTAAACATGTGTTTTAACTGACATCCATTTGCCATATTTCATAAAATGTGGCAATTTGCTAACATGATTCGGACAGACTTAAGCATCGCTACGAGTGAGAAAATCTCATCGTAGTCAACACCTTGAACTTTGTCAAAACCTTTTTCAACAAGTCTAGCTTTGTAGATAGTAACACTACTATCAGTGTCCGTCTTCCTCTTGAAGATCCATTTATTTTCTATGGCTTGCTGATCATCGGGCAAGTCAACCAAAGTCCACACTTTGTTCTCATACATGGATCCCATCTCACATTCATGGCCTCAATCCATTTCACGGAATCTGGGCTCATCATTGCTTCCTCGTAGTTCGTAGGTTTGTCATGGTCAAGTAACATGAACTCCAGAATAGGATTACCGTACCACTCTGGTGTGTAACATACTCTGGTTGACCTACGAGGTTCGGTAGTAACTTGATTCGAAGCTTTCATGATCATCATCTTCCTCACTAATTGGTGTAAGCATCACTGGAACTGATTTCAGTGATGAACTACTTTCCAATTCGGGAGAAGGTATAATTACCTTATCAAGTTCTACTTTCCTCCCACTCACTTCTTTCGAGAGAAACTCCTTCTCTAGAAAGGATCCATTCTTAGCAACGAATGCCTTGCCTTCGGGTCTATGATAGAAGGTGTACCCAACTGTCTCCTTTGGGTATCCTATGAAGATACATTTTTCTGATCTGGGTTTGAGCTTATCAGGATGAAACTTTTTCACATAAGCATCGCAACCCCAAACTTTAAGAAACGACAACTTTAGTTTCTTGCCAAACCGCAATTCACATGGCGTCGTCTCAATGGATTTAGATGGTGCCCTATTTAACGTGAATGCAGCTGTCTCTAATACATAACCCTAAAACGATAGTGGTAAATCGGTAAGAGACATCATAGATTGCACCATATCTAATATAGTATGGTTACGATGTTCGGACACACCATTACGCTGTGGTGTTCTAGGTGGCGTGAGTTGCGAAACTATTCGCATTGTTTCAAATGAAGACCAAAGTCGTGACTCAAATATTCTCCTCCATGATCAGATCATAGGAACTTTATTTTCTTGTTACGATGATTTTTCCACTCCACTCTGAAATTATTTGAACTTTTCAAATGTTTCAGATTTATGTTTCATCAAGAAGATATACCCATATCTTACTCAAATCATCCGTGAAGGTCAGAAAATAACGATACCTGCCGCGAACCTCAACACTCATCGGACTGCATACATCAGTATGTATTATTTCCAACAAGTCTGTTGCTTGCTCCATTGTTCCGGAGAATGGAGTCTTAGTCATCTTGCCCATGAGGCATGGTTCGCAAGCATCAACCGATTCATAATCAAGTGATTCCAAAAGTCCATCGGCATGGATTTTCTTCATGCGCTTTACACCAATATGACTTAAATGGAAGTGCCACAAATAAGTTGCACTATCATTATTAACTTTGCATCTTTTGGCTTCAATATTATGAACATGTGTATCACTACGATCGAGATCCAACAAACCATTTCATTGGGTGTATGACCATAGAAGGTTTTATTCATGTAAACAGAACAACAATTATTCTCTAACTTAAATGAATAACCGTATTGCAATAAACATGATCAAATCATATTCATGCTCAACGCAAACACCAAATAACACTTATTTAGGTTCAACACTAATCCCGAAAGTATAGGGAGTGTGTGATGATGATCATATCAGTCTTGGAACCACTTCCAACACACATCATCACTTCACCCTCAACTAGTCTTTGTTTATTCTGGAACTCCTGTTTCAAGTTACTACTCTTAGCAACTGAACTAGTATCAAATACCGAGGGGTTGCTATAAACACTAGTAAAGTACACATCAATAACATGTATATCCAATATACCTTTGTTTACTTTGCCATCCTTCTTATCCGCCAAGTATCTAGGGTAGTTCCACTTCCAGTGACCATTTCCTTTGCAGTAGAAGCACTTAGTCTCAGGCTTAGGTCTAGACTTGGGCTTCTTCTCATGAGTAGCAACTTGCTTTCCATTCTTCTTGAAGTTCCCCTTCTTCCCTTTGCCCTTTTCTTGAAACTAGTGGTCTTGTCAACCATCAACACTTGATCCTTTTCTTGGTTTCTACCTTCATCGATTCATCATCATGAAAAGCTCAGGAATCGTTTTCGTCATCCCTTGCATACTATAGTTCATCACGAAGTTCTACTAACTTGGTGATGGTGACTAGAGAATTATGTCAATCACTATTTTATCTGGAAGATTAACTCCCACTTGATTCAAGCAATTGTAGTACTCAGACAATCTGAGCACATGCTTACTGGTTGAGCTATTCTCCTCCATCTTGTAGGCAAAGTAATGTCAGAGGTCTCCTACCTCTCGACACGGGCATGAGTATGAAATACTAATTTCAACTCTTGGAATATCTTGTATGCTCCGTGGCGTTCAAAACATTTTTGAAGCCCCGATTCTAAGCCATTAAGCATGGTGCACTAAACTATCAAGTAGTCATCATATTGAGCTAGCCAAACATTCATAACGTCTGCATCTGCTCCTGCAATAGGTCTGTCACCTAGCGGTGCATCAAGGACATAATTCTTCTGTGCAGCAATGAGGATAATCCTCAGATCATGGATCCAATCTGCATCATTGCTACTAACATCTTTTAACTTATTTTTCTCTAGGAACATATCAAAAATAAAACAGGGGAGCTAAACGCGAGCTATTGTTCTACAACATAGATATGATAATACTATCAGGGCTAAGTTCATGATAAATTAAAGTTCAATTAATCATATTACTTAAGAACTCCCACTTAGATAGACATCCTCTAGTCATCTAAATGATCACGTGATCCAAATCAACTAAACCATGTCTGATCATCACGTGAGATGGAGTAGTTTTCAATGGTGAACATCACTATGTTGATCATATCTACTATATGATTCACGCTCGACCTTTCGGTCTCCAGTGTTCTGAGGACACATGTGCATATGCTAGGCTCGTCAAGTTTAATCTGAGTATTCCGCGTGTGCAACTGTTTTGCACCCGTTGTATTTGAAAGTAGAGCCTATCACACCCGATCATCACGTGGTGTCTCAGCACGAAGAACTTTCACAATGGTGCATACTCAGGGAGAACACTTATACCTTGATAATTTAGTAAGAGATCATCTTATAATGCTACTGTCAATCAAAGCAAGATAAGATGCATAATAGATAAACATCACATGCAATCAATATAAGTGATATGATATGGCCATCATCATCTTGTGCTTGTGATCTTCATCTTTGAAGCACCGTCATGATCACCATTGTCACCGGCGCGACACTTTGATCTCCATCATAGCATCGTTGTCGTCTCGCCAACTTATGCTTCTACGACTATCGCTACCGCTTAGTGATAAAGTAAAGCATTACAGAGCGATTGCATTGCATACAATAAAGCGACAACCATATGGCTCCTGCCAGTTGCCAATAACTCGGTTAGAAAACATGATCATCTCATACAATATAGCATCATGCCTTGACCATATCACATCACAACATGCCCTGCAAAAACAAGTTAGACGTCATCTACTTTGTTGTTGCAAGTTTTACGTGGCTGTTATGGGCTGAGCAAGAACCGTTCTTACCTACGCATCAAAACCACAACGATAGTTTGTCAAGTTAGTGTTGTTTTAACCTTCTCAAGGACCGGGCGTCGCCACACTTGGTTCAACTAAAGTTGGAGAAACTGACACCCGCCAGCCACCTGTGTGCAAAGCACGTCAGTAGAACCAGTCTCGCGTAAGCGTGCACGTAATGTCGGTCCAGGCCGCTTCATCCAACAATACCGCCGAACCAAAGTATGACATGCTGGTAAGCAGTATGACTTATATCCCCCATAACTCACTTATGTGTCTACTCGTGCATATAACATCTACGCATAAAACCAGGCTCGGATGCCACTGTTGGGGAACGTAGTAATTTCAAAAAAAATCCCTATGCACACGCAGGATCATGGTGATGCATAGAAACAAGAGGGGATAGTGTGTCCACGTACCCTCATAGACCGAAAGCGGAAGCGTTTGCACAACGCGGTTGATGTAGTCATACGTCTTCACGATCCGACCGATCAAGTACCGAACATACGGCACCTCCGAGTTCAGCACACGTTCAGCTCGATGACGTCCCTCAAACTCTGATCCAGCCGAGCTTTGAGGGAGAGTTCTGTCAGCACGACGGCGTGGTGACGATGATGATGTTCTACCGACGCAGGGCTTCGCCTAAGCACCGCTATGATATTATCGAGGTGGATTATGGTGGAGGGGGGCACCGCACACGGCTGGGAGAGATCAACAGGTCAACTTGTGTGTCTAGAGGTGCCCCTGCCCCCGTATATAAAGGAGGGAGGGAGAGGCTGGCCCTAGAGGGGGCGCGCCAAGTGTGGGGAGTCCTACTAGGACTCCCAAGTCCTAGTAGGATTCCCCTTTCCTTTCCGGAGTAGGAGAGAAGGAAAGAGGGGGAGAGGGAGAAGGAAAAGGGGGCTGCACCCCTTGTCCAATTCGAACCAAAGGGGGGCGCGCGCCTCCTTCCTTTTGGCCTCTCTTCTCTATTCCTGTATGGCCCAATAAGGCCCAATACTTCTCCCGGTGAATTCCCGTAACTCCCCGGTACTTCGAAAATACCCGAATCACTCGGAACCTTTCCGATGTCCGAATATAGTCGTCCAATATATCGTTCTTTACGTCTTGACCATTTCGAGACTCCTCGTCATGTCCCCGATCTCACCCGGGACTCCGAACTACCTTCGGTACATCAAATCACATAAGCTCATAATACAATCATCACCGAAACTTTAAGCGTGCGGACCCTACGGATTCGAGAACTATGTAGACATGAACAAGACATGTCTCCGGCCAATAACCAATAGCGGAACCTGGATGCTCATATTGGCTCCCACATATTCTACGAAGATCTTTATCGGTCAAACCGCATAACAACATACGTTGTTCCCTTTGTCATCGGTATGTTACTTGCCCGAGATTTGATCGTCGGTATCTCAATACCTAGTTCAATCTCGTTACTGGCAAATCTCTTTACTCCTTCCGTAACAAATCATCCTATAACTAACTCATTAGTTACAATGCTTGCAAGGCTTATAGTGATGTGCATTACCGAGTGGGCCCAGAGATACCTCTCCGACAATCGGAGTGACAAATCCTAATCTCGAAATACGCCAACCCAACAAGTACCTTTGGAGACACCTATAGAGCACCTTTATAATCACCTAGTTACGTTGTGACGTTTGGTAGCACACAAAGTGTTCCTCCGGTAAACGGGAGTTGCATAATCTCATAGTCATAGGAACATGTATAAGTCATGAAGAAAGCAATAACAACATACTAAACGATCAAGTGCTAGTCAATCACATCATTCTCCTAATTATGTGATCTCGTTAATCAAATGACAACTCATGTCTGTGGTTAGGAAACTTAACCATCTTTGATTAACGAGCTAGTCAAGTAGAGGCATACTAGTGACACTATGTTTGTCTATGTATTCACACATGTATTATGTTTCCGGTTAATACAATTCTAGCATGAATAATAAACATTTATCATGAAATAAGGAAATAAATAATAACTTTATTATTGCCTCTAGGGCATATTTCCTTCACTAACGGTGTAACAAATGCTATCATCATAATTTCCCAAGTTGGTGCTAAAAAGATTTCCAATATTATAATAAGTATCATTAGCTTCCTAATCATAATCATCACAACAAGCAATAGGCATAAGAAAATCATCATCAAGTGCATCATCTTCCACAATTATCTTTGATTCATTTTCATGAGGCACAACAATAATAGGGGCAACATTATTTGGGAGAGATACCTTTTTACCTCTTTTCTTTCCTCTTTTCTTCTTCTTCACCACATCATGTGTGGGTTCAATTAATCTTTTCAAGCTTCTTATTGATGAGATTGGTTGGATAGGAAGCTCCTCCTCGTTACCTGATTCATCATAATAAACACTAGGAGGGTTTTGGGAAATATTTTCCCTTTCATTAGTACTCTATTCATATTCTATTTGTTCTCTTGACTTTAGATAGTTGAAAATATAAGGATTCTCAATGCAATTTACCGCACAAAACATATAAGTTTCTTATAGATCAAAACCAAGAAATCTCTTGGGATTTGGAAAACCCTTAGTTATACGTTTCATTTATTCATACCCCAAAAGAAGACTAAGCTCTTTATGATGCTTAAGGGTAATCAAGTTATCACAATTTTGGACACGATTTGATTATGAAATAATTTGCATTGGAGATTTAAATGACCACATTCATTGCAAAGTTCACAAGGGTGGCGAAAAAAAATTACATCTTTCAGCACAATCATCTAGCCTCTCTTGCAACCTTTTCGTTTCTAAATATTTATGCTTCTTACAAAATCTATCTTCCCTTTTTGGTGTGCAAAGACACTCCCAATTCACTCCGCAAAAAGTGACATGCTTATAAGAAACATTTTTGTCATGACTTGTGCAATCATCATTAGCATTTTGGATATTCAAAGAATTCATACTAACAACATTGCAGTCATGCTCATCATTCAAATATTTTTGTGCCAAGCATTTTATTGACTTCTTCTTCTAACAATTGAGCACAACTTTCCGAACCGTCATTTTCAAGAAAGATATTATAAAGATGATCAATAATAGGATGCAACCTAAATTCCATTTTTTTGTAGTTTTCTTTTTATAAACCAAACTAGTGACAAACAAGAAACTAATAGATTCGATTCCAAGATCTAAAGATATACCTTCAAGCACCCACCTCCCCAGCAACGGCGCCAGAAAAAAGTTTGATATCTACTACGCAACTTTATTCTTGTAGACACGTGTTGGGCCTCCAAGCGCATACTTTTGTAGGACAGTAGCAATTTTCCCTCAAGTGGATGACCTAAAGTTTATCAATCCGTGAGAGGTGTAGGATGAAGATGGTCTCCCTCAAACGACCCTGCAACCAAATACAAGAAATCTCTGTGTCCCCAACACACCCAATACAATGGCAAATTGTATAGGTGCACTAGTTCAGCGAAGAGATGGTGATAAAAGTGTAATATGGATAGTAGATATCGGGTTTTGTAATCTGAAATTATAAAAACAACAAGGTAACTAATAGTAAACGAGCACAAAAATGGTGTTGCAATGCTTAAAAATGAGGCCTAGGGTCCGTACTTTCGCCAGTGCAATTTCTCAACAGTGCTAACATAGTTGGATCATATGATTATCCCTCAAAGTACAATAAAGAATCACTCCCGAGTTCCTATTAGCGGATAACAAAAGATAGGAATTGTTTGTAGGGTACGAAACCCCCTCAAAGCTATTCTTTATGTTCGATCTATTCAAGAGTTCGTACTAGAATAACACCAAAGCATATTCATATTCATAATACTCAATCCACACAAGGAACTATAAAGAGACCCCAAAGTTTCTGTCGGAGAAAAGATAAAAAACGTGCATCAACCCCTATGCGTAGATTACCCCAATATCACCGCGGGAATCTGCGAGTTGAATGCCATAACATATATCAAGTGAATTAATAAGATACCCCAATTGTCACCTCAAGTATTCATACTGCAAGACATCTATCATGTGTTCTCATCTCTGAATATTCAATCCGACAAGACAAAACTTCAAAGGGTAAAGATTCAGTTCATCACAACAAGAGTATAGAGGGGAGAAACATCATATGATCCGACTATATTAACAAAGCCCATGATATAGATCACGAGAGGGAGAGATTAATCACATAGCTACTGGTACAAACCCTCAGCCCCGAGGGTGGACTACTCCCTCCTCATCGTGGTGGCCGCCGGATGATGAAGATGGCCACCGGAGATGATTCCCCCCTTCGACAGGGTGCCGAAACGGGTCTAGATTGGTTTTCGGTGGCTACGGAGCCTTGCGGCGACGGAACTTCTAATCTAGGTTAACCCCGAAGGGTTTCGGAATATTTGGAAATTTATAGTGCAAAGAGGGGGTGCGGGAGACCACCGAGGTGGGCACAACCCACATGGGTGCGCCAGCGGGCCCTGGAGCGCCCTAGTGGGTTGTGCCCCCCTCGGGGCACCCCCCAGGTGCAGCTCTGGCCCATTGGGTTCCTTCTGGTCCAAAAAAATCTCCGTAAAGTTTCTGGTGTTTGGACTCTGTTTGATATTGATTTCATGCGATGTAAAAAACAAGAAATAAACAGCAACTGGCATTGGGCACTGGATCAATAGGTTAGTCCCAAAAAATAATATAAAGTTGCTATAAAATGATTGTAAAACACCCCAGAATGATAAAATAACAACATGAATACTTCATAATTTATAGATACATTGGAGACGTATCAAACGTCTCCTCTCACTGAAAGTGTAACACCGGAAATCCTGAAATAAATCCAGGAATAATGCGAGCACCAGGACTTGAACCCTGATGGGCTGGGGATACCATTGTCCCTCTAACCATCCAATCATAGGTTGGTTCGCGGGAATCCTATTTTTTATTACGTCAACAATGTTATTTTTTGTTTTGAGCAAATGAGTAGAACAAAGAAATAAAAGTGTTAATTTGAGTTAAATTATTTCAAGTAACTCTATGTATGTCGTTTTTGTGCGGCATGGGTTGAGATTATAAAAAATAATAAATACAAAAACAGAGGGCGCGGAGAGAAAAAAATCAGGCCTCCTTTGGTTTGAGAAGGAAATTTGTAGAAATTCCGTAGGGTAGGATTTTTATAGGAAAAATTTCTTTAGAGCCCTTTAATATGTATGAATGGAATCCTATTTTTTTGGAGGAATTTTTTCCTATCCTCCACATTTCATATGAAAATAAACATTAGTCTAGACTCAATGGAAAAAAATTCTATGATGTGAATCAAAAGACATCTCCTTTTCTATTCTTACACATAGGATTTGAGATACATGTCATCTCATTTTTTATAACTTTTTTATTCCTATAATTTCCCTATTCTATCAATCAAAGAGGCCCTCAATAGGTCTTCTTTGGTTCATAGGATAGTACTAGTTAAGAATAGAAAAATCATAGGATGAAGAAAGATATGGCATTTGATGCATAAGACATGAGTTTTTTCATTAAGTCTAGGTTAATGCTATTTTTACTTTGAAATGTGAAGGATTAAATCTTATTCTACATAAGAATATAAATCCTTTCCTATAAATCAAAGGGCTTCAAAAAAATTATTTTTACAAAGTTTCTATCCTTTATGATTTCTACTAAATTCCTATCAATCAAAGAAGGCTAATAACAGACGGAAAGTAGTTGAGGGGAGCAACTTTTCACGACACTTATTTTGGGACGGGGGAGTGCTAGTTTTTTTTTTGTTAGGAGAGATCTGCTGGAAATTGGAGATGCTCTGAGATCGCCGCCGCCGCCGCCTCCTCTCCGAGTCTGGGCCACCTATGCTGCGCGCCGCCGCGAACCCTCCCCTGGGGTGAGGCCGGAGCTTCGCCGCAGGAATTCCGCGCCGCGCCGCGCCTCCCTCGTCGCTCGTCTCGTCCGCGCAAGACTTTGGTGGGTCTCCGTTCTCAAACCCTAGCTGCTGCTAGTACGAAGGCTGCGGCTTCATACCCTCGTGTTGGAGTTTCTGGTCGCCACTCCAAGGTCGAGCCGTCGCCAACGTTCTCTCTGGTTGGTACATCCCTGCCCCCTTCTCCATATTTCTCTCTTCCATCTTGACCATGGCCTAGGTTTAGGGTAGGGGGACTCAAATCCCCTTCTGAAGACAAGGGTTTTCCAGTCTGCATTTGTTCCTGATTGGAAATTGTTCCCCCTAAGAACAATGTATGATGTCCTGGTTTAATAGAAGTTGAAATCCAAGCGAAATTCCTGTTTTTCACTTGACTGGCATCTCTATTTTCTTGTGCTGACACACAACTACAGTCTCTTACATCGATGCCCTGTTTTGGTCCTTTTTGTTAGTTGCTCCCAGTTGCGACTTCTGTCATGAGATGACTAACCTCTTGTCAACCATCTAGCATCCAATGCTGACAATTGCTCCGTGCCTCATCCTATACACATCATCTAGATGATATTTGATTTGATGTACATAAATAAATGCTGAATTCGTAAGGGCAAATTACTGTGCAATAGCTCCAAAGTTATGCCATCTAGTGAGTAACTGTTACCTGGAGTACTTAGTCTTGGCATTTTTTTCACACTTACAGGCATAAAGCCATGGATAGGGAAAGGAAGGAGCTGAGGAAGAGGAGGACATCGGGCCATTTGAGGTATCCTGAACTTAAGAGGCAGAAGCAACGTAACCCTTATGTTGCTGCTAGATCTACCTCTCCTGACTGCAATTTCTGGGACAACAGACAGAAAGAGCTATATGATCAGTTCTGTCATGAGAAGAAAGTGTTTAAGCATAGATTTGTGGAGTGGTCAGATATAGCTGATGCTGAAACATGCCCTTTTGATTTGTCCACTAAGTATGAGGATCTTGGTCTCAAAGGTCTAACCAGCAACAATTCATCTTGGGTTTGGAATGAAGAGGTCGTGAGACAGTTTTATGGCACCCTTTATGTTGATCCTGATCGCAGGGAAATGCATTTCATGATAGGCTCACAGCATTGTTTTGCTACCAAGGAAGATCTTGAAAAGGCCTTGCTAATTGAGCCTAGAGCTGACAGCCTTGTTTTGCACACATGGGATGATTTTGATGTTTATTCTCTCTTTCGAGTACCTAATCCCGACATTGGTCTAGTTAGGGATCTTAAAACTGAAGTTGATCTCATCCAAAGGATAAATCGACATACAATTTTTCCTAAATCAGGAAATCGAGGTGGATGCACCACCATGCTTCTCAAGCTTGCCTATGCCATTTACCACGGAAAGCAGTTTGACATTGCTCATTTCCTCCTCAGTGAGATGTGTGAGGCCATTGACACTGTAAATCATGCACTGCCATATGCACCTCTTATATTTTGTCTTCTTCGCCATCTGAAGTGTGACCTTACAAACATTGATACCAAATGCTGCCTCAAGAAGTACTCCCTGCACCTTGCAAGCTTGAATCGTGAACAACGTGCTGCCTCAGCTGAGCATGAAGTTATAGAGGTGCAGCACCAGCAGCCCATGTCCTATTCTCATCAGCTACCGCAACCAGTTAATCCTGAACCAGTTAATCCTGATTCAACAGTTGCCAGCAATGCTCAACTTTCAAAACTGATAGAGGGGTTGCACGAGAAAGTTGTGAAAGGATTCGAGGCAATTGAGAAACGACTTTACACAATGGAAGTTCTCTTCTCAGTCTTATCTTCAGAAGTTAGTGAGATGAAAGCTTGTATGCTTGATCCTTGTCATGCGCTGAACGGCGACAAACAAAAAAGGGCACAAGCTGAAGCTCATCAAGGTGGCGATGGTCCTTCTGCAGCAGCTGATCCATAGCTTCCCTACCTGTCTTGCTGGACTTGGCTAACTTTCTTATGTCAGCAGAAGAGTTTATGTTGTACCCTGTTTTCGGTAGTAAAATCTATGCTATATTTTATTGTAGTGACAGGAAACTAGCACTTCTGGTGATATATCTTGAGCTACCCTGTTTTTGGTTTGTTTTTGTGGTTATAATTTTTTGTTGTAGTGACAGGGGCGCCTACTTCTGTTGGTAAATTGAATAAACTAGATGATACCCCGCGCGTTGCTGCGGGAGTCGGTTGCAATATATTTCAATGAGATTTAACTGTGTGCAATATAAATGTTTATAGATTAATAACATGTGAACCAAAATTAAAAATACATACGACTTGTTATATTTGATTATGTATAGTTGTAAAATATTTATTGAATATAAATAGAATAATAGAATGGAAAAAAATTCCCCATGCATTGTAGAATGTGGTGGGTTTTTTTTTCTCATGCATGGTGGCATGTTGAGGTGGGCATTATCCCATTCATAATTGTATGGTGATGTGGCATGCTTGCATGTTAAGATAAATAAGTTAGTGGGGATAACTCTCTTAGGTATATATATAAGATAAGATGAGGAGAGTTTGATTGATAAGAGAACTGGAGAAAGCATAGCGAGTACAAGTAGCACTTCCACAACCTAGTAGGGTTAATCTTATTAATGGTGAGCTTAATCCAGATGAAGTCACATACATTTTAAGACTAAGCTAGGTCAAACTAGCCCTTAGGAGTGCTCACGGATGCCCTTTATTTATTTATTTGTGGGCAATTATTTTTGTTTCTGAACTTTGCTTGCTAACTCATATTCTGCTCAGTTAATGGATGCCCTTAGGAATGTTGCTTGATGTTTGATTGCACAGTTACTACAACTACTGATAGAGCTCAGATTCTGCTAGCTGCCCAATCTATGGACGGCAATCTTAGTTCGGTAGCGGAAGGCGATCTGAAGCTGTTCCAGGAGCAGAATCTTCCCAACTTTCTCCTCTCCCTATCAGTAGAGATGTCAAGTGATGAAAGGCCACCAGAGTCTAGAACGGTTGCTGGTATTATGCTTAAGAATTCGTTGGACACAACGGATTCTGCAAAGAAAGAGCTGCTGATTCAACAGAGGGTCACCCTGGATCCATCTGTCAAAGTCAAAGATTAAGGAGTCATTGTTGAGAACACTAGAATTTTTAATGCCTCATGCGAGGCAGGCCTCATCACAAGTCATTTCAAAGGTTGCATCCATTGAGACCTCATTGCCAAATTACTGGGCAACATGGCACAGCACGGCGCATCTGCTGCAGTGCAGCAAGGAATACTAGAGGTGCTGGGGTATGTCTGCGAGGAGTTTCCTCCTGAGCACTTGGAGCAGGATCAGGTGCCTGCTGTTGTTCAGTGAAGTGAACCAGGCAGAGCTAAGTGTTGAAGTCTGTCTTTGCAGCAGTTAAAGTTCTATATAACACTCTTGATTTTGCTGAAAGCAACTTTGCAAACGTTATGGAGAGGAGCTATATAGTGAAAGTAATTTGTGATACTGTTGTATCTTAAGATGTGGAGATCAGGCATACAGCTTTTGAACTGCGAGCACTGTCAAAGGAGATGAGGAATCAGTTGCAGTTCAAGCTATTGAGTTCTGGAGAACTGTTTGTGATTAAGAGTTTAAACTCCAAGAAGAGTACGAGGTATCTGATGATGCGAACTCTAGTGTAATTTTAATGCTTCATTGAAAAGGCCATCCCTTTACTTGTTCCAATGCTGCTCGAAACTCTGTTGAATGAAGAGGGTTATCATGAGCATGCTGACAATGTGCGGAACATTTCCATGATTGGTGCAAAGTGCCTTGGCCTCATCGCTAGAACTGTTGGTGATGCAATTGTCCCTCTTGTGATGCCATTTGTTAAGGTTAACATCACAAACTTGGATTGGCATTGTCGCGAGGCAGCTACTTTTACATTTAGCTCTATCCTTGAAGGTCCCTCTGTTGAGAAGCTTACCCCCCTGGTGCACGCTAGACTTGATTTCTTGGTCAACTCAATGAAAGATCTAAACAACCAGGTAAAAGTCTCCACCGCGTGGACTCTGCGGTGGATGTTTGAGCTTTTGCATTCTCCAGCCAGTGGAACTCCAGTTATAACAAATGCAAACCTCCCTCTTATCATGACTGTTTCTGGAGAGTAGTAAGATGTTTCAAATGTGGCCAAGAATGTCTGTGGAGCCATATGTTGTTTTGTCCAAGGTTATGAAGATGCTGAGTCAAGCTCATCTCTGCTTACACCCTATCTTCCTAATGTCATCGCTGTGCTCCTTTGTGCTTCAGATCGTGCTGGTACTACCCATTTGAGCCTCCACACGTCTGCTTTTGAAGTGTCAAATGAGGTTATGAGAGTTAGCAACATAGCTGAAACTTCAAACATTATAGGCCAGCTACGTCAGGGGATCATGAAAAGACTGAACCTGAAATTTTTAACTCCAAATACTCTTGCCTGGTGACAGGGAGAAGCAGAGTGATCTACAGGCTTTGTTGTGTGGTGTACTGCAGGTCATCATCCAGAAACTGAGCAACTCTGATGTGATGTCCGTGATTTCCCAGACTGCTGATCAATTGATGTTTCTGTTTCCCTGTGTCTTTGCTTGCCCCAGTTCTACTGTACATGAAAAAGCAATACTTGCCATTTGTCAAGTTGCTTATGGCATTCGTGAAGCAGGCTTGCAGAATAAGGAAGAATACCAAATATGCTCCATTTCTGTATGGGTGATGGGTGATATTTGCCGTGCCATTGAAGACAAAATGCAGCCTTTCTGTGATTGCATTATGACTGTTCTTTTCAAGGATCTTGCAAGTTCAATGCTTCACCGGTCTGTCTGACCTCCAATTTTCTCATGCTTTGGAGACATTGCTCTTGCTATTGGTGAGAATGTCGAGAAATACCTGCAATATGCCATGCCAGTGCTTCAAGGAGCTGCTGAGCTCGTTGTTTTGGATCAAAGCAACGAAGATACGATTGTTCACCATAACCAGCTGAGACATGGAATATTTGAGGCTTACTCCGGTATACTGCATGGTATGAAGGAAAAGCTCAGCTGATGCTACCTTATGCAAGCCATCTATTTCAGTTCACAGAAGCTGTCTACAAAGACCCAAGCAGGTGCACATCGTTCTCGCTGCTTTCTCTTCGTTATACGGGTATTATGTTTTCCCCCTTATCATTATACTCCCTCCGTCCCAAAATTCTTGTCTTAGATTAGTCTAGATACCGATGTATCTAATACTAAAACGTGACCTGATACATCCGTATTTAGACAAATCTAAGACAAGAATTTTGGGACGGAGGGAGTATTTATTTGTCAGGGATGAGAGTGTGACAAAGGCTGCGGTTGCGGCCCTGAGTGATCTCGCAGACATACTTGGTCTGATATCCTGATCTCAAAAGATCTATTCAGGATCCGCCCTTCCATGTTGAGCTCTTGAGCGAGTGCCTTAATTCTGACAATGAAGTCAGGGAAATCGCATCGTCCCAGGGGGTGATAACTGCTAACCGAAGCAGAGCTTTCTTACTACGAGAGATATTTTCCTTTATCGGCTGTGACGAAGGTTTCTTTTGTGGATATATATGCCAAGTCTGTTTGCCACGGATGAATGAAAGGCTAACATATATGTACCAGTGTCAGTGGTAGGATCCTTGTCGTAGGCTTCTTTTTGCGTTTTGTGTCAGACTGTCGAGTCGTTATGCATCATACTTGACAGGGGTGGATGGTGGCATGTAGGTCATGAACAGCTAACCTGATTAACGTTGTCCTCGACTTGTTGAATCATCTGTGCTGCTGATGTTACTGCTCGTCTTGTTGCTTTGCGTATGTCAGGTGCTCATCCAGTGCAACACTGTCAAGATGTGTTTTCTTTGTGAGAAATTTAAAGTGCGATGCTCTAACTGAATCCTTGGCGGTGTTATGATTTCAACATCGTTCAAAATTATGCTGCGCCATCAGTATTAAGTAAAGATGGGGCATAACTAGTGTGAGATCTGGGCCATTGGATGTACTTCATGTGGTGCAGATTGGTTGAGGCGTGGTTCCAGCCACTTTGTAGGTGATATTAGAACGTTCTGTTCAATATGTCAAGAGAGACACGGTTAGTAGCAAGTATAATCTGTTTCCACAGACAACTTGTATTCCACCTTGTACTGCTGGTGTTTTTGTTTGAGTTGATTCTCCAATTTTGGAGCTTGCCATCAGGTACTGTATCAAGATATTTCCATCTCATTGTGGTGCTTACAATTCTTGATGCAATCAATTCATGCATGTTAATATTTAGTCATTGTTTAATCTCATAAGCACTCATATTAGTCCAGTAATTTGCACTGCCTTGACACTGGATCCAGTTCGTGATATGTGCCACAATCTGATTTTTTTTCATAGGAAAGCAGAGAAAGAAGGCAATTGGATTTTAATCTTTTGTTGATATGGTAGCAAAAGCTTGGCCAGAGCTTGTGCCGGATGTTCATCATCAACGCCAGTTAGGGGTTCAGGCTCCTGTCGAACTCATGTCATCAGCCATACGGACCTGCATGTATTTGATAGTTTGCTCAATCAGATTTATGCCTTCAACCACAGCTAAGGCTACCACACTACTTCATTGAGATTTCTTTACTACAGGACATGGATTAATAATATCCAACAATACAGTCATGCTTTCTTATATTTACTTTCAGTTCTAAATACATTTGTGATTTTCTATATGCTGTCTTACTAAACTGTGTGTGCTAAACCAACCATATGGTATATAGAAAGGATTCTACAATGTTAGCTTATATTGCAAACTCTTGAAAATATGCGGTCATTTTACTGTTTTTGCCGTGAACTTGGGGAGCTTGGGACAGAGTATGGTGTCAATAATCAGTATATACCAGAACAATATTTTTGTGATATTGTATATACTGACTTAGTGATAGTGGAGTATTTACCACATTTTTTCCATGGACTTTATACTGCATTTTTGAAGGGGAGCCTTGGCGCAGTGGTAAAGCTGCTGCCTTGTGACCATGAGGTCATGGGTTCAAGTCCTGGAAACAGCCTCTTACAGAAATGTAGGGAAAGGCTGCGTACTATAGACCCAAAGTGGTCGGACCCTTCCCTGGACCCTGCGCAAGCGGGAGCTACATGCACCAGGTTGCCCTAAGTTGATATGGTAGCAAAACTGACGACAACATTGTTCTTCTAAATGGAGGAGGAAACTAGCGCCACCTCATCCTCGACACACTTGACATGCCCAACCAATGTGCATAGTGTACCAACCATCTCAGGTGAATTGTTGGCATCGAGAGTGCTAATCTCTCTGGTTCTTCATGACAATATGTTATCTTCACATCTGTCAGAATAAAATAAAATGGAAGGGTGATGGTAACTGTTATGAAGTGAAGCCTGGATTTATCTCCATTTTGCGCGTTGACCTGTCGAAGCACACGAGTAATTGTGCTAGATGGAGGATTATCTGCAATTTCTCCATGATGCATTTCAAAGGGATTTGCTACTAAAACTTATAAATGAGTAAGTGTTTACTATGATTGTCCACTTTGTTCTTTTCTTCCAGTTTCTATCTCTAGCAGCAATAATCTTTTCTTTTCCTTAGCTCGTATCTATTCTCCTTTACCAAGAATATATAACAGAATCTTGTTCAAAAAGAACTCTATTCTCAAAACTGTTCCTCTCTCTTTACTGGAACTGCTGCCAAAATAAATAAATGGTAGCAGCTCAGATAGTTGTAATTTTGCAAGCGAAGCAAAAGCTTAACTTCAACAGACCACCGTAGCAGCCCAACGGCACAACAAAGCGTGCCAATGCTTCTACTATTATACTATATCCAAACACATACGGAGTAATCACCTACAAGACACTGATTATCCGAAGTTCAAACTATCCAGAAATGTGGCAAAATTATGTGTGCTCATCAACTGAAGATCGAGATAGCCGCTCTGTTGATGTGGATGGCTCTTGTTCGAGATTATCCCACTTTCAAAACTCTAAGTTGACTATCCTTGTAATATACTCTATACTAGTGTCAAAAATGCTCTTATATTATGGGACAAAGGGAGTACTTACTGTATAATATACCCAAACACACGGTACAAGAGTAATCATCCACAGAACACTGCGGTAGTCTGAAGTTTAAAGTATGCAGAAATGTGGAATCTCAAATTTCTATGTGCTCTGCAATCAATGACGGCATCAAGATGTGTCTTCTTGTCATTATCTAGACCAAATCAGTAGCTAGTCATGTGCTGGTGTACCAAGTCCCCCTTTTCAAAGAGAAGATGCATGTGGTGTACCAGAAATACGGTAGAGCTTACAAGTAGAGGAAATAATGTATCACATGTGGGATGTGTCTACATCAACTTATCTATGAAATACTGTATTACTCGTCATAATCTTTGTGACAATGTCAACGTAACTGACATCAGTACAGCTCATCTATGATTATTTAGTGTGCAAATTGTGTTGATTTGTGAAGATAGCGGAGGACACAATTTTCCCCTTGAAATGAAGGCAAAAGATTTCCCTCATCTATTAGTTAAGCAAAAGAGAGTTGCTTAGTTAATTAATGAAAAACAGGACAAAAACTGTCATAAACCGCCAAGAGGCACATACATGATATGCCACACACGCCTAAACAAAAAAGGGCCTCATCAAAATACACTCTAGCGTCATCGTCATCACACACCTAAAAAAAGATGGCCTCATCAAGATACACTCCGGTGTCATCGTCATCAGTTCTCCCCAACAAGTCATTGCTCTCCTAATCACCGAGCAAGCGACTCCGACTTTGTCGAAGATGAACTTCGACCCAACCCTCACTGTAGAGGCCGTGTGGAAGCACAAGAAGACCCGTGCCAGACCAAGCCACCCGCACGGAGGGCAGTGTAGCTCTGGCTCTGAAAGGAGACTATGCACGGTTGGCGCCGCAAAAGATTACTGAACAGACGACCTGTTACCATAGGGCCCCGCTGCCGCAGCTTCAACTTGACCGCAACAAAACAACCCGAGGTAATCCCATGGACACGCCGAAGAAGAGCCGACTACTGCAACCATTGCCACACCTTCGACTTCGCTCGCCTCTGCCATCGTTATCACAAAAGCCTCGACACCAACACCAACGCCTTCCCCTGGTCACTTGCCGATGCCCACCTCCAAAGACGAAGCCCTCGAATGGGGAAACGACATCAATGCGTCGCAATCTTTCAATAACACATGATCTGGGGTTTCCCCCGGAGCAGGATCTATGTGGGAGGGGTGCGGCGGCAACACAACGAGCCTCCAAGAAGGTTTACGACACCTGTAGCCGCCGCCATCGCCGGTCACAGATCCAAGGCCAAGACAATATCTTCACCCAATCTCCTAACAAACCCGACTCAGCACATGAACTTATCCGGCCATATATTTGACCATGCAAGTTTGATATGGTCATGCAAGTTGAATTGCAAGATTTGACTTTGCAGGATATGAAACATGAACTTATCTGGACAAATAATAATTAACACCATCTACAATATATTACTCTCTTAGGACCGAGAGTTCCCCTAGTATTTTTCAGCTTAACATAAGTTACCGATTTAATCAATAAAATATAAGTTATAACAAATTCTCCAGTCGTAGCAAACTCGACACAACATCTGTGAGCACCTTCGAGATGTTGAGCCGGCACATACATTGCTCTTGAGATTGATGAAGTCACTACAAGCGTCTCACAGTGGGCGGAAGTGTCTCCTTGCATTGAACGCGCACCGTCAGAAAGGCTAAAATAAATCCAGGATAATGCGAGAGCCAGTGTCAAGTCTAGGACTTCAACCCTTGTGTGCTGGCTCCACCACAAGGACGCTAACCATTTGAGCTATGCTCAGTTCACCCTTACTGGTTGTACAAGTTTTTAAATGATAATGTGGAAGGTAATATTTGTTGTATTTTAGGAATAAATAATAACAACTGAAAATGAATGTGCAAGTACATGTTGCTGAAAGTGTTTTCTTATGCTAACATTTTAGGAATAAAATAAAAATGGTACATTGACAACGCAGTATTACTGGCGCTAGGGTGCTGTCATTGCATCATTTTCAGACTATGTACTCTATACTGATCACATGCAGTCTGGTTGAAGGAAAATGAATATGGGCGACGTCGGCTGCTAACTGGATCAATGAAAACCCAGAGAATTAGAAAATGGAAATGGATTGCTGTGCTTCTTCCGTCAGTCGAAGCACGGATGGTTGACTCCGTGGCCAGTGGCTACTAGTACATCTACAAGTACTCATCCAACTGACACTAGCGCTGCGTTGAGCTGTCTCCCGCCCCGGCCTGGTAGAATCGCCTCTTGGTCAAACTCGAGCTCTGCACGCCGTTGAATATGCCAGGAGGGGGAGGAGCTCTGGCGGTGGGCGCCGGCGTCAGCGCCGGCGTGGCCTCCGGCTACAGCAGCGAGATCACGTTCACGGTGGTGATGAGCTGCCTCATGGCGGCCTCCGGCGGGCTCATTTTCGGCTACGACATCAGTATTACAGGTCAGCCAGCGCTGCGATGAACTTCTTCTTCTCCGTTGGTTAGTTCTTCCTCTTCTCGCCGAGACGCTTAGCAAGGAAATGAATATGATCATGTTTAGAAACAGCTACGTACTATGTTACTCCCTCCGTAAAGAAATATAAGAGCGCTCTTATATTTCTTTACGGACGGAGTATCTGACAAGTACTGTAGTAAGTAATATGCTTTGTGAGAGCTAACTCCTTTGAATCCGGCCAAAAACGAATCATGGAAGATCTTCTTCTAGTTGTTTTCACTGAGATCCAGTCCAGCTGACTTTTAGTACTACTACTTGATTGTGAGTCATACATCCACCCGCAAAAGAGAGAGAGAGAGTCATACTGTACATCGTGTTGATTGTGAGCCATCTAGTCGAAAGTCGAGGTTCTTCTTCTAGTACTGTACTTGATTGTGAGTCATACATCGTGTTGAATGGGTATGGGATATCTGTCTTGATTGTCTTTGGACCTTTCGAGTTGATGGAGGCATGGCAGAAGGTTTTTCATCTTTATTTATTTGTAGCAGAGAGAGACGCCGAGTTATATATATGACGTTGTCCAGTTATAAGTTACAAGCTGAACTATTGGTGATGTATTATAAATTAATGTGTGGACATTGATTGATGGAGCTGGGGCTATTGCGTAGTTTGATGGTCAAGTGGCTGGCTAACAAGTTACTCATGCGGTAAAAATTTAATTTCAGGCGGGTTGACGCAGATGCGGTCGTTCCTGGAGGCCTTCTTCCCGGAGATCATCAAGAAGGTGGATAGCGCGCAGCAGGACGCCTACTGCATCTTCGACAGCCAGGTGCTCACCACCTTCGTCTCCTCGCTCTACCTCGCCGGCGTCTTCGCCTGCCTGGTCGCCGGCCACGTCACGAGGAAGGTGGGCCGGAGGAACTCCATGCTCATCGGCGCCTCGTTCTTCTTGGTCGGCGCCATCCTCAACTGCGCCGCTGTCAACATCTACATGCTCGTCATCGGCCGCATCTTCCTCGGTTTTGCTGTTGGCTTCACCAACCAGGTGAGGCCGTCCGTCAGCAAATTGATATTGCCTTCGCCTTCATAACATATTAACACCGTGCATATAATTTTTCAAAGTCCAACCTCACAAACTTTTGACTAAGTTTTTGGAGAAAAACATTTATCTAGAATCCAAACATAGTAATTTAATCATAAGATGTACTTATTTACATATTTTACATATCTTGCATCGTAGATATATAAACTTGGTCAACATTTGCTAGGTTAGATTTAAAAAAAATATCTGTAAAACTACATTATGGAAGGGAGGGAGTACCACCTCGTGTGCTTGCTCCATCCAGTCCATCAATCGTAAAATAATGATTGTGAGATTCTTGCAGTCCGCACCTGTGTACTTGGCGGAGATCGCGCCGGCGCGGTGGCGCGGGGCGTTCACGAGCATCTTCCACTTCTTCCTCAACGTGGGTATGTTCGTGGCCGACCTGGTCAACTACCGCGCCAACACAATCCCAGGGTGGGGTTGGCGCCTCTCCCTCGGCGTTGGCATCATCCCGGCCGTCGTCATCCTCGTCGGCGCCGTCTTCATCCCGGACTCGCCCAACAGCCTCGTGTTGCGCGGGAAAGTCGACGAGGCCCGCCACTCACTGCGTCGGATCCGCGGGCCGGCCGCTGACGTCGACGTCGAGCTCAAGGACATCATGCGTGCCGCGGAGGAGGGCGGCCGACACAAGTCCGGCGCATTCCGACGGATCCTGATGCGCGAGTACCGGCCCCACCTGGTCATGGCGATCTTCATCCCGCTCTTCTTCGAGCTGACGGGTATGATCGTGGTCACGCTCTTCGCGCCGCTCCTCTTCTTCACCATCGGGTTCACGAGCCAGAAGGCCATTCTCGGCTCCATCATCACCGACGTCGTCAGCCTGGCGTCCATCTCCGTGGCCGCGCTCTCCGTCGACCGCTTCGGACGCCGCTTCCTCTTCAAGCTGGGCGGTGGCATCCTGCTCGTGTGCCTAGTGGGGATGACGTGGATCTTCGGCGCAGAGCTGGGCAGCAACGGCGGGAAGGCGATGCCGAGGCCCTACGCGGTGGCCGTGGTGGCGCTGGTGTGCCTCTTCGTGGCCGGGTTCGGCATCTCCTGGGGGCCGCTCAAGTGGATCATCCCCAGTGAGATCTTCCCGCTCGAGGTGAGGGCCGCGGGGCAGAGCATGAGTGAGTCCATCTCGCTCACGCTCACCTTCGTGCAGACGCAGTCCTTCCTCGCCATGCTATGCAGCTTCAAGTATGGCTCCTTCGCCTACAATGCCGCTTGGGTCGTCGTCATGACGGCATTCATCATCGCCTTCCTTCCAGAGACCAAGGGCGTGCCCATAGAGGCCATGGGTGCGGTCTGGTCACGCCATTGGTACTGGAAACGCTTCGTCAAACCGGCACCGGAGCCCACGCCCGCACCAGACAAACTGGCTGACGGGTCGCTTGAAATGTAAGAGGCTCCGACGTGATTGTAGGAGGTTTGACTTGTCCTGTTGTAATATACCGCAACAACACCAGCTCTGGTTACTGTACTTCCACTAGAAGTAGTGCCTATATTTTTTCAGAAAAAATGTAGTGTCAGTTGTCAAAGGTTGATGGCCCTTCATTTTCGCGTGGTCTATTTTCAAAAAGAAATTTATGGTAGGAGCTGTCAAGCAAAGGTGTACTTATCTCCCTAAAAAAGGTGTACTTATCATAGTTTGTAGTTTAGTGACAGTGTTGGTGTGCTACAACATTTGAACATGTTATATATAAGTGTTTTTATTACTGTTTTCGCTTGTGCCTCATGGTCAAGTTTGAAAAACAAATGTGCATGCTGAGTTTGTTTTATCCCCTGCTGTTTTTTCTTTCTTTCTTTTGTGGACCAATTGCGCATTCTCATCCTACCCAGTAGACTCATCATAGGTAGTGGATAAAAGAAATGTGTTTGCTTTGTCAAAGTCTCTGTCACATTTATGATTCGTGCAGGCGCACGTGAGGGTTTGAGCGTGCTTCTCTATCTCGTGTATTAGGCCCTCCACTATGTTACCGGTGCTAAATTGCTGAAAAAGGTGCCACATCATCATGGATGCCAAATAAAAATTGTATGGCACCGGGCTCACAGCGTAGGGAACCGCTCGATCTAAAAAAAGGTGACCCCACGCAAAAAAATAATCACGCCCGAGTGCCTTTGACCGAGTTCTTCTCCTCCAAAAAATCCCCTTCGTTTATCCAATCCAAATCAGAAAACATTGTGCAGCCCGGGCAGAGGAAGACGACGGGACGGGAGTGGGTGGAGGTCGCGAGCAGCATGACCTTGCGGTGGAGGAGATCGAGCGGGTCGGAGCGGGACGACCTCGCGACGGAGGTCGCCGGTGTCGGGCTGTGCGTAGGTGCTGTGCGGGCTGGCCGGTCTCGCGTCCAAGGGCGGAGGTCGGGGGCAGGCCGAGCTCGCGGCCGGAGTTGACGGCGTCGGGCCATGCGCAGGTGGTACGTGGACTGGCTGAGCTCGCGTCCAAAGGCGGAGGTCATGGCCGGAGGTGGTGGTCGAGGGCTTTGGAGTTGAGCGTTGGAGGTGCGCAGCGGGAAAGAACGAGGGATGGATCGTTCAATCATTTTTTTATTGGCTTGGTGAATTTGGCGTCGGAGCAAGTAGCTGCTCCGATGCCCTGAAATTTTTTTGCGGCACCGGCTGTGCAACGTAGGGCATCGATGCCCAAATACCCCAAAACTGATTTGGCACCGATTTTGGCCCACATAGTGGAAGGCCTTAGAAGCCTATGTATAATAGCCTGTATCATTTTTCACCTCACTTTTCTTGTTGTTCTGGGAACTCCCAATTCCCGCATAGAACGATGGAGGTCGAGCAAATGCAGAGGGGATGCTCGCTGCGGCTGCGAACCCGCATGGTTTATGCGCACCCACCCGCGCGGATTTGGGCCGGCCTACTGTGGGTGCGTTTTTTTTTTCTTTTTTTCCTTTCCGTTCTTTTTCTTTCAGTTTTTGCTTTCCTTTTTTTGCGAAAACTTAAAAATTTCAAGAATTTGTAAGAAAAGTTGAAACAATTCTAATAATTCCAAAAAACTTCACAATTATATAAATATTCATGAAATCTCAAAATTGTTTACTGCTTTGAAAAATGTTTGTGAGTTCAAAAACTGTTTGAAAATTTTAGAAAATGTTCATGGATTAAAAAATATTCAGGAATTTAAAAAATTATCGAGAATACAAAAAAGTCAGTGAAATAAAAATATGTTCAGAAATTCAGGAAAATATTCGTGAAT
Source organism: Triticum dicoccoides (assembly GCF_002162155.2). Classification (NCBI taxonomy): domain Eukaryota; kingdom Viridiplantae; phylum Streptophyta; class Magnoliopsida; order Poales; family Poaceae; genus Triticum; species Triticum dicoccoides. Next base: position 58,232,144 of record NC_041380.1, on the reverse strand, counting down.
TCACAAAAAGTTCACGAAGTCCAAAACATGTTCGTGAATTCCAAAAATATTGTGAATTTCAATCAAAATCACGAATTTCAAAAAATAGACACGAATTTCAAAAAGTATCTGCTAATAAAAAATCTTCATGAAATCAAAAAAAGGTTTGCGAATTCAAAAACGTTGTAGGATTTTAAAATGACAGCAAATTTGAAGACTTGTTGAAAATTCCAAAAATGTGCACGTAAATCTTGACTAGTTCAAAAATCATTCATCAGTTTCAAAAAATGTCCGCAAGTTTGATAAATTTCAGGAAGTTCAGAAACTAAATCCAAATTCAGAACAATGTTTATGAACTTATAAGAATCCTGAGTTTGATTTTTTCACGAAATTAAAAAATGTTTGAATAACTGAAAACAAATACAAATTCGAAAATTATTCTTGATTTTAAGAAAACATACAAATTTGAAAATTGTTCAAGAATTGTAAAACAGTTTGATATTTTAAAACATGCCCATGAATTGGAAAATTGTTCACATTTTTTAAAAGTACACGATTTTTTTAAAAAGTTAGTTATTTGAAGAAACAAGAAAAATCATAAAACGTAAAACAAAAAAAATACAGAAAGCAGATGGAAGAAACGCAATAACATATTAACGGGCCAGCCAATTACCGTATTTGCTCGCTATCCCACGAGAGAGGTATATCTCGCGTTAAGCGAGATATATGCTACACTCGCCTATAAGTTTTCCTCACGCGTTGCCACTGGGCCAGTCCAGTTTTATCTGTTTTTCTTTTCTTTTTTGTGTTAACTCTGGTTTATTGGAATCAATATATGCTACCCTTCGCTCTGGTTTCTTCGATTTTTTTTCTTTTTTGTGTTAACTCTGGTTTTCTCTAACGGTTTTTTTCAGACTGTTTTCTTCGTTTCTTTCTTCATTTTTCTTTTCTTTTAATTTTTTTGTTTCTTATATCGGTTTTCACCCGCTTTTCATTTTTTTTCTTTTTCTTTCTCCTTTTAGTATTTCTTTGGATTCGTTTTATTTTTTCTTTTTCTTTCTCCTTTTTCTTTTTCTTTTTTGCACTGGTTTTTTTCTCCTTTTTATTTTTTCTTCGGCTGTCTTTTGTTTCTTCCTTGGTTTTTCTTTTTTCTTCATTATACTTTATATTTGTGTTTTTTTCCTTGGATTTTTCTTTGAATTTCTTATTTCTTCCTCGATTTCTGGGTTTCTTTTTGTCCTTATACTTTGTTTTTTATTTTACTTTTCTTTGGTTTCTTTTGTTTCATGGTTTTCATTAAAAAAAATCTCATTTCCTCTTCGTTTCTTTATTAGTTTTCACGGTTTTTCATTCTTTCTGCACATGTTTCTTCGGGGTTTTTTAGTTTTTTTCCTTTTTCTATTGTCACTGGTATTTCGTTTTTCTTTGTATTTTTTGTTTTCGTTATGGTGATGGTCTATGGTGGCGGTCCATTGGGGTCAGCTTTTCAGTAGGCGTCTTGGTGGCGGTGATGGTGGCATCCTTTGGTTGTGTGGGCAACAGAGGATGTAGCGCGTGGGTATCATAGTGTTGGCGGTGCCTCGGCAATGGTGTCACAGATCTTGCCCTAGAGGTCTTGTTTGGTGGCCGCATTGTCTTCCCTTGGGTAGGCAAGTGGTCGAGGTTCCTCAGTGTGGTGCGTGAATGGATTCAGGCGAAAGCCTTATGCTCCGGTACACCAACGGTGATACGGCCATATTGCATCATGTTTTCCTACTGATATTTATAATGTTTTGGGTCAATATTTCACTTTATGATGCAATTTTAATGTCTTTTCTCTCTTATTATGCAAGATTTATATGGAGAGGAAAATTGCCGGCAGCTGGAATTCTGGACCTGAAAAGAGCTACTCTTGAGATAGCTATTCTCCGAAAAGCTCCAAATGACCTAAAAATTTATGGAGATTTATTTTAAAATTAATAAAAAATATTGGAAGAAGAAATACCAGGAGGGGCCCCGGGAGTGGCTAGCAATCCTCATGTCAACGTCCAGCCACGCGTCCATCTTCGTGGCCGCGCTCTCCGTCGACCGTTCCGGCCGCTGCTTCCTCTTCAAGCTCGGTGTCGGTGTCCTGCTCATGCGCGTGGTGGGGATGACGTGGATCTTCGGTGCCGAGCTGGGGACCAACGGCGGGAAGGCGATACCGAGGCCCATACGCGGTGGCTGTGGTGGCGCTGGTGTGCCTCTTCGTGGCCGGGTTCGGCATCTCCTGGGGTACGCTCAAGTGGATCATCCCTAGCGAGATCTTCCCGTTGGAGGTGAGGTCGGCGGGAGACAGAGCATGAGCGAGTCCATCTCGTTCACGTAACCTTTGTGCAGATGCAGTCCTTCTTCGCTATGCTCTGCAGCTTCAAGTATGGCTCCTTCGCCTACAACACCACCTGGGTCGTCATCATGACCGCCTTCTTCATCGCCTTCCTTCCGGAGACCAAGGGCGTGCACATAGAGGCCATGGGCGCCGTCTGGGCACACCATTGGTACTGGAAGCGCTTCGTCAAACTAGAACCGGATACGGCACCTGCACCAGACAAACATGCAGACCCAATGAGTCATCTTGAAACGTAAGAGCCTCTGGCGTGGTTTTAGGGTTCACTTGCCTAGTTGTAATATATTGTAACAACACCAACTTTGGTTAGTGTACTTCCACAACAACTAGTGTGTGCATTTTTTCAAGGAGAAAATGTACGCAGTGTCAATTGTCAAAGTTGATGGCCTTTTTGTTTTCGTGTGGTCTATTTTTTAAAAGAAATTTACGGTAGAAGATGTCAACCAAAGGTGTCCTTATCATAGTTTAGTGACAGTATTGGCATGCTACAACACTTTGAAGATGTACATATAAGTATTTTTATACTACTTTACTTGTGCCTCATGGTAAAGCTTGGAAAACAAATGTGCATGTTGAGTTTGTTGTTATCCCCTGTTGTTTCTTTTGTGGACCAATTGCATATTCTCATTTTACCCAGTAGATTCATCATAGGTAGTGGATAAAAGAAACAACTATGTCAAAGTCTCTATCACATGCTAAACCATTGTCTCTGTCACATGTTAAACCGTTAGATCAAGTTGCTTTCCGATTCGTGCAGGCGCACGTGAGAGTTTGAGTGTGCTTCTCTGCCTCGTGTGTTAGCGGCCTTTGTGCGATCGCCCGTATCATTTTTCATATCACGTTCTTTCATTGTGGGACCTCCTAATTCCTGCATACAACGATCGAGACCGAGCAAATGCGCAGGGGATGCTCGATGCGGCTGCCCACCCGCACGGCTTTGGGTTGGCCTACTGCCGGTGCGGGGTTCTTGTTTCTTTCTTTCCTTTTTCAGCTTTTGCCTTTCTTCTTTAGCGAAAACTTGAAATTCGAAGAATTTGCAAGAAAAATAAAACAATTCCAAGAATTCCAAAAAACTTCATGATCATATAAATATTCATGAACAATTTTCAGAAAAATATTCATGAGTTGCAAATTTTAGAAAATGTTCATGAATTCAAAAATATTCAGGAATTTTAAGAATCATGAATTTCAAAAAATGTCAACGAAATTAAAAATTGTTCATGAATTAAAAAAAGTCATGAATTCGCAAAAAGTTTATGAACTCCAAAACATTTCATGAATTCTATAATATTATGATAAATATCACGAAATTCAAAAAGTATTCACGAATTTCAAAAATTATTTGCTAATTAAAAATATCCCAAGAAATAAAAAAATATTGCAAATTCAAAAAATGTTCATCGATTTCAAAAATTATTGTGAATTTGAAAACTTGTTCATAAATTCCAAAATGATGTTCATGAGCTCAAAAATCATTCACGGGTTTCAAAACAAAATCACGAGTCTGATAGATGTTCTCGAATTTGAAGAAATAATCTATAATTTGAAAATTATTCTTGATATAAAAACTTAAGAATTTGAAATTTGTTTTTGAATTTGAATATAGTTTTTAAATTTCAAAATGTCCATGAATTTAAAAATTGTTCACAATTCTTAAAAAAACACGAGTTTTTAAAAAACTTGCTGATTTAAAGAGACATAAAAGAAAGTTCACAAACAAAAACAAAAGAATACGCGTGGCCAACCTTCGTAAAAAATGCATGTGTTTTTTAAGGTTACCGATTCGAGTATTACTGATTTGAAGAAAGCAAAATCAAAAGGAGAAACAAACAAACAGAGGAAACTCAAATACTACGAACCAGCCCATTACCACGGACGAGGGTGCGCGTTTGGTTGTTATCCTCGTGAGTAGCTATATCTCACAAGGGAGCTCCTATACAACATGTTAAGCACTAGTTCACCTTCTTGGCGCCCACACATGCGGTCAACTGGGCCGGCTCCTTAAAAGCACACCGCTCATCCTTTCTCGATCGCACTCCCTCAACTTTCCTTTTTATCAAATTTGAAAAATAAAATCATAAATTTGAAAGAAGTACACCAATTTTGAAGAAAAGTTCACAAATATGGAAAATAGTTCATCGATTTTGAAAAAAACATTATTGATTTGAAAAAAGTTCATCAATTTCGAAAAATTTAAAATAAATTCATCAATTTTGAGAAAAGTTCACGAATTTGAAAAACTCATCGATTTTGAAAAAGACTTGAAAAAGAGTTCCTGGATTTTAGAAAACAATCATTGATTTTGAAGAAAAAAGTTCATGAATTTAAAAAGGTTCATCGAACTAGGAAGAAGAAAAAAAAAGAAAAAATGGAAAAAGGGAAGGATAAAAGGAAAATGAAGAAGAAAAAAGAAAGAAGAAAACACGGAAAAGTGTATGTAATCACATCAACGTGTGGTGATTGGGTGGTTACTGAGGCGTGCATTGAACCAGAACATCTTCGATATGAACCACACACATGCATGCTTTTTTGTAGTTTGAAAATAGAGAAAATGGTAGATGGTCCGGCCCAGCGCGGAGTGAATTTGGTATGGGTTCTTCCGTAAATGTAGAGGTTTCTCCTTTATCCCTCTCTCGTCCCTATCTCAAGGCGACACAGATCTTGCCCACGAACTTGCCTCACCAACGATCCACGAGCTCTTTTGGGTATATTGGGTGGTCTAAGGGCATCTACAATGGGAAGTCTTAGTGAAGAAATTTTTGGCTAAGCACTTGTCTTAGAGTCTTCCCCTCCAACGCAAAGCCACAAAGAACATGCGCTCCAACAATTCAAAATATAACAGAACGACAAGGAAAAAGTCTGGACATGATTTTGATCCTGGCGCCCGACATTAGCGTCCCCATTGTAGATGCCCTAACGGCCTCCAGTAACATTCTTGTGGCTATACCATAGTGCACTGAGGATTTGATGGCTTCGCCATCCTACTAGTGCCAACCAGATCGTATTACCGTCATGCCGAAATTTGGTCAATGGTGGAGTCAGCTGGTGATCTCGTACAATCCTGGACTCCAACGCTTGCCTGAACCCCTAATGGTTGTTTCTTCCATCTCTAGAGGCATCTCCAATGCGCATGTTCACAAGTTTTGCCCGAAAGCAGAGAGGGCTCTCGCTTGATGCATGGTCAACATTTTTTATCTTCGTGGTTATTTGAGTTGAAGCTCCAGATGCATAACTATGTCTCTACATGTGTATGTTAAAGATCTGCATGTTTTTTCTTCTTCTTTTTCCTTATGGTGTACATTTTAACCAAGGAACCATTAGGCTCCTTGTTCGAATGAATGCATGGCGCCTTCATTTGGAGGGCTGGAGGGGAGGGGCATGGTTCAATCTCAAGTACATGTGCATTTTGTTTAGGGTAATATCTCCATCCAAAGCATGTGGTCTTTCAAGGTGACTACATCATTTTAGAAACATAATGCAACATTAATGTTGGATGTCATGTGTGGTATCTATCTTTCTGAACACATTATTATTAGTTATCACATGATATGTGTGGTAAACAACTTATAATGGGAATCCAGCTGTAATGATTTAGGTCCTTAACTAGACTTCGAAAAAGTACACAATCCCCCAAAAAACATGTTACTACTCCTCTGTACCATAATATGTGTCATTTTAGCACTTCAAGTGCTAAATATGGTACGGAGGGAGTATTATCAATTTCCAACAAAAGCAATCTCGATTTGCTCAAGAAAACTAAACCACAACATAGATACAGGCACGATAGAAACAACTTGTTGTACTGTTCTATTTTTGTGCAAAAGGAAAAGTAAAAACGCACCGGTTGTTTTGATAAAGTTTGGTGGCCAGCTCATAATAACACGTAAGATAACATCACCCGAAACAAGCGGCAGACCCAGCCACTGACATAGCGGTTCCACAGCAGATGGTTTAGCACACCTCTCTAGCCATCGCGTAAAAAATGTTTCTTAGGAGTAGTACTAAACTGCAACCTCCCGGCTCATAATTACACGTAAGGTAACAGCACACCAGATCAGCGGCAGACCCAGCCACTGACAGATCGGTCCCACACCGGTAGTTTAGTGTATACCTCTTTACCAATTGCGTAACAATCATTTGTGAAACCGGGCGCCGCGACCCGTCTCCGTTTCTTCCAGAACAACCACGGGGGTATATACCGAGGCGAGACCGTTGCGTTTGCGCCGCGGAGACGGGCCCCACAACCACCGCCGCGGCAAAGCCAAACCCCTCCGCCCCCCGCCCCTCTCCCACCCCCACGCCGTCGCCCGCCAACTGCTCGGCGGAATGCTGCACGCGCCGCCGCCGCTGGAGGCGGCCGGGTCGCCCGTCGCGCACAGCCGCTGCCTCCTCCGCGACCTCGGCGGCCATGGCACGGTGCCGGCCGACCCCTCCGCGCTCTACGACGCCGACGCGGCCACCACCCGGTTCCTCCTCGAGAGGATTCTGCGGGAGAGCGGCACCGCGCGCCGCCTCCTGACTTCCTCGTCCTCTCCGAGGTCCTCGTCGACGGACGCAGTGGACACCGACTCGAAGGAGCCCGAGGACCCGGCGGATTCCGCCCCTGGCCTCGTTCCTGTCTCAGGTCGCGCCGACCCTACCTCCGTAGCTAGCAGTTCAGGGACTCCGCCCGCCACCGCTCTCAACCAGCCCCTCGAATCAACGGAGCAAGTCCCCGCCAGCCGCCTGTCTGCTCTTCTCGGGCCGAATGGTCGCGTCCTGATCGTGGCCAATCGGCTCCCCGTCACGGCCAAGCGCCACCCGGTTAAGAAGTGGGAATATCCGAGCAGCTCTGGCGGTCTCGTCAGCGCCCTGCAAGGTAATCCCCCTGATCGAGAACCCCCACCTCTTTTTTCTGGCGATGCGATATGCTCTGAGCTAGGTTGCCAGCATACGGATACCGTGACATGTCATTTTTCAAAAACGCAGATATGGTGATACGTTCATATATTCTGTTGTCATATATAAATCATCATTGATATGACCCCTGCACGCTAGTTTTTCTGCTGTATCTGAGCTTCGTAGGCTGTGAGTCCCCTCATGATATGATGTTGTTTTTCTGGCATTATATATGATGTGATCTGAGCCCTCAATTATAAGTGAATTTGTTTCTTGGCAATGTGATGTGCTGCGAGTCATAATTTTAAAGCAATGTTGTGAACTGTGATGACACAGGTATTAAAGATGTGCAAATGATGTGGGTCGGCTGGCCTGGCGTCAGCGTCCCCAATGAGACCGATCAAACAGTAATCACCGAGGAACTATTCAAGCGGGTTGGTTAAATTCTCACAAACCCATGTAGTCTTTGACGTTGTTGATGGTAAGTGGTGATTTGGCTGGGTTATTAACCAACATTGTTATTGTTTTTTAAGAGGTGTGTACCTGTGTTCCTGGATGAGGAGTTGATGGACCAGTACTACAGCGGGTATTGCAACAAAATTCTCTGGCCACTCTTCCATTACTTGGGGCTCCCGCAAGAGTACAAGATCAATAAGGCAAAGGGTATCAAGTCGCAGTTCGAAGCGTATACTCAAGCAAATCAGATGTTCGCAGAGACAGTGTGCAAAATTTATAAGGAAGGAGATATCATATGGTGCCATGACTACCATCTGATGTGCCTTCCCAAGTTGCTGAAGCAGTATAATATCAACATGAAGGTAGGCTGGTTCCTGCACACGCCATTTCCCTCATCCGAGATGTACCGGGCACTGCCAAACCGTGCGGAATTGTTGGAGGCGGTGCTTAAAGCTGACTTAGTGGGGTGAGTTCACTCTATTTCCTAAATTTTGTTGCTACTCAAATCCAGGCCTTAGCTGCAGTCTTTTTTGTTGTTTTCTTCATTGTTTCATTCTCTTTTGTGCTCATCTTCTCTACTAGAGATTGCCACACACACCACCAAGCCTCAACTTGTTTTTGTGGGTGTGTGCGGTTCCTACTTGGTTTCTCGCTAGCCTACGTCAACTTGTTTGGAATAAAGGCTTTGCTGTTGTACATGGTCTCAAATTGTTCGCTGTTAGCACTTGCAAATGTTGAGCTTATATATCATAATGTCATGTGTATCTGCTACAACTACGGAAACTCTCTGCACCTCAAATTTAGGAAGCATCTAACACTCCTTCCACCAGCACAGTTCTCACACACAGTATTGGAAGTGTGCCAGCAGTTTAGCACCCATCAGAACATCAAGGGAGCAGCCCAAGTACACAGCAACCCAAGGGAGAAAAGGAAACACAACCTGTGTTGTTTGGGTTATGGAGAGCCACCGGTTCCTTCCTAGCAGATCAGCTTCCACATAAGTCCAGTCGGGTGGTGCTGCAGTCCCCACTCCTGCCTGCAAGGCGGTGTAGATACCCTCCGGAGGATGATTTGTTATTGTTTGCTCCTAGTTAGGATACAATGTAGTGCTTTGGGGATTTTTTCCATGTCTCTCCACCAGGTAGAGCACATCTCTTTATAACCAGGTTTTCCACACAATCAAAATGCATGTGTAGCAGTTGTTTAGAATCAGTGGGTGTGCATTGGTCCGCACTAAGTTATCTTTTCCTGTAGCAACATTGTTCTCTTCTCTGTTCTCCAACCTTTCCAGCCCTGCCAGCAGCTCTTCTGTACAGTGTCTCTACGGAATGCCTGGGCACACATGACACCTGCTGATTCCTAGGCAAGCTAGATGCTAAGCACTGACAACACACAATTTATGCCTATTACTTTTTTGAACCTTGTGATTTAATCCCATTATAATTTGTTGGAAGTATCAGCTCTATATAGCATGGGTCGTTTCATGTGCAGTGATGTTTCCTTTTTCAGGTTTCATGCGTATGATTATGCAAGGCATTTTGTGAGTGCTTGCATTAGCCTGCTTGGTCTTGAGGGTGACCTTGATGGCATTCAGTTTGACAGAAGGATTGTCAAGGTGGATGCTGTACGTATGGAAACTTGTAATTTCTATTTTTATCATCTTATCTGAAATTTTCAAAATGATATTCAGTCTTGTTAATACAACAACATTATGTATACACTCATTTCCTTGTTCATCATGATATCTGAATCTTAGCACCATTTAGAAGATTTGAAATTATTTGTTTATGCATGCAAGAATTGGTTCTGTTTTATACTCACTTTGCTAAAATATCTAGTTTCCAATCGGGATAGACGCTCAGCGTTTTACAAAAGCATTGGAGGGTCCCAAAGTGAAAGAGAAAATTACCGAATTCAAGAAACTTTTTGCTGGCCGAAAGGTATGAACATATTTTCTATGTATCATCTCCTTAGTTAGCTCTTTGATTTTGCTTGGTCAATCATATACACATCTGGATTCTCAACATTTTATGTTATTTCATTCGTTTTCGTTTGCTAATGTGATAGGTAATACTTGGTGTGGACCGGCTAGACATGATTAAAGGATTCCTGCAAAAGTTGTTGGCCTTTGAGAAATTTCTTGAGAAAAATGAGGAACTGGATTCTGGATACAAAGTGGTTCTACTGCAGATTGCAGTGCCAACCAGAAGTGACGTACCCGAATGTAAGATTCATTTCTATGGTTTTATAATTTTTTGCTTCCTTCTATGCAAATAACTCATATAGTGGACATGCAGAATATTTACTTACTTGAATGGGTTTATAATTTAGTACAATAATGTGATATCATGCTTCAGAAATAATATACCTTCTACTAGCTGAAGTAATGAAACTCCCAAATTTGTTGCTGACACTTGTGAATGAAATAGAAGATGCGCTAATGCTTGAAGTGTTGTGTCCAGAACATAAATTTCTGCACGATTGGGTTCCTTAGAAAATTTCAAAGTATTGTTCTTAGTAATCATTGAACGCATATTACTATTCTATAATTAGGTAATTCTCTACTTTTTATTGACAAAATGAAAATGCCTCATTAAGATTTAAGGGTCCCTAGTCCCAAGATAATAAGAAGCTTACATGCATATTTTTGTTCTCTTATTTTTAAACCAACAGTCTAAAACACACCGACAGTCGGCCATTCTTGAATTTTACATCCGCAAGTGGAGTTTGCACTCATTGACTATTGATTAGTAGAATCCTACCAGTTCAGTATTAAAAAAAGCATGTGATTTAACATTTAGGTATATGATGGTCTATATAGGTAGTTTCTAGTAACAAGATTTAACTTCTGCTAGCACGTACCATTAGGCGATTACAAGAAATCGTTTCTGTCAAGAACACTCATGGAGTCATGGTATCCAATCCTAAATGGGATTACATATTTTATTGACTGTAATTCATATGTTAACATTTGAAAAAAATAATATAGTAACAATGCTTCCATTTCGACTAGCTATGCTTAAGCTAATGATGTTTTCTGGTTTGTTAATGTTTTATGTGTTCACTTGAGCAGATCGGAAGCTAGCAAGTCAAGTGCATGAACTGGTTGCACGTGTAAATGGTCGATTCGGAACACTGAAAGCAACTCCTATTCTACACCTGGTTTGTCCCCTTCCCCTATGCACACAAATTTTATATTTTGGTTAGTACTAATGAAATGTTTGTATTGAAATGCATTTTAATCATCACTACTACAATAGAGATGTTTTAATTCTGGTATGTTGTGTATTATGATTTGTGAGAGAAATTCTGATGTTGCCTATATTTTCAGGATCAAACCGTCGATTTTGATTCATTGTGTGCTCTTTATGCAATCACTGGTACCATTTCCTGTGAATAAGTCCTCTGTGTTTATCACTTCTACTATTATGGTCTACTTTTTTAATTGTGAGTCCGTTCTGTGTTGCTCAGATGTAGCTCTGATAACATCACTGAGAGATGGAATGAATCTTGTAAGCTATGAATATGTTGCCTGTCAAGAATCAAATAAAGGTGTTCTGATACTGAGTGAGGTAAGCTGTTTTTGACCTGGCCGATATTTGTAGGTATCTCCTGGTGCTGACGTGGTTACTATATGTTTGGATGTTGCACATTTCCCTTTTTTCTTAAATATGGTGTCAATGTTACATGAATTGCTGTTATTCTTATTTTCAGTTTGCAGGGGCAGCGCAATCTCTTGGGGCTGGTTCTATTATTGTAAACCCATGGGATATTGCAGAAGTAGCAGACGCAATAAAACGTGCTTTGGATATGCCAACTGAAGACAGGGAGAAGCACCACAGGCATAATTATGAACTTGTGTCAAGACACACCGCACAAGACTGGGCAGAAAACTATGTCTGGTGAGGAGCTGCTGCTTTACAATCTGGTGTTGAGTTTGGGAGACTAGTATTTATCAGATGACTGGGTTTCTTTTTGGCCATACACATAGTATTCTTACTATTGTGATTTTAACAATTATCGTATTTATTTTCCTGCAGCGACCTATATAATGCAACTAGTAAAGCTCCGCTACGAGCAATACACACTACTGTGCTCCCTATTGGAGAAGCAGCTGCACAATATGGACAATCCAACAATCGTTTGCTCATATTGGTAATGGTGCACCGTTTCTCTTTTATGTCCTCACTATAAATTTACTTGCTAGGGTTTTCGGCCGGTTTCCCTCATAAACGGGGTCAATTTGTTTAGGTTTTTGATCCGGTTTCCCTTATAAACTGGATCAGCCAAAGCTTAAGGGGTGACTCTTGGCTTTGGCAGCCTTTTGAGCAATATGTTCAGGCGG
>NC_041380.1:58175281-58219799 GCF_002162155.2 Triticum dicoccoides | reverse complement strand
CGATTTTTTTTTAACTTGCTTGCACTATTATTTGCTTGAAAACTTTCTTATACCGGCAACCTTTTCAATTCAAAGGAACCTCTGAATAGACATGTTTAATGTTGTCATATGTGTTGCACCCGTCATCTTCTATCAACTGTAATTGAAGGCTTACACTGCGCCTTATTTATTTAGAGTACACATGTGTGTCTGTCTGGGTGGGTAAGTGTATGCCCATGCTACATGATGCCTTGGGCCCCACACACAATTCCTGGTGCGTGCAGTAGACGCTCATGGTTAAATGAACATGTGGTTTTGCAAACCTGTTCATTTTTTGTTCGAAATTAAGCTGAAGCCACACTTCTAGAAATTATTCAAAATAACAGAGGGTGACTCACTATAAATTAGTTTTTACAAGGTTTATAGATAGGTTTAGCTGGATACCCTCATTTTATTTCCTTTCAATAAGAAAGCTTATAATATGTGCCTGGGTGTAGCCACAAGTTCCCCTTCCCCTATGTCAAATTAGATATGCAGAACTGTTTCGCTCAGGAAACAGAAGTGCACAAATTGTTTAGTGGTGTCTCACTTGTGAACAAAGAAAGATGATACTGATTAATTGATCTTGGATGCCTAGCCATTTTCATGATGAGTTCCTCAGATTATGATTCATGTTTGTTCCATCGTCCAATAACTTCTTTTGTACTCTGGTATAACATATTTTACTCCATAGCGCTAACAACTTTGTTGCTATACAGGGTTTCAATGCAACATTGACTGGTCAGATCGAATTGTTTGAGGAAGGGGCTGATATTGAACCCAAGTTGAACCCTGAATTTAAGCAACCACTGAAGACACTTTGTGATAATGAGAATACGACTGTCGTTGTTGTCAGTGGATACGGCAAGAGTATTCTCGATAAAGTAACCTCTTAATATTCATATATGTTATATACATACTATATAGTGAAACCTCTATTTGAAAATGACACCCATTTCTTTGTTTAGAATTTTGCAGACTATAAATTGTGGTTAGCGGCAGAGAATGGGATGTTCTTTCGGCGACCTGGTGAAGAATGGATAACCACTAGATATGAACAGGATGAAATCAGCTGGGCTGGCAGTGTAAAGGTGCATCTACATGGTGAATTGTGTACTGTTATTACAATTTCTGGTTTACCCTCCTGACGCATGCTGGTATTTTTTCCAGAAAGTGTTTGAATACTTCACCAAAAGAACCCCGAGGTCTAATTTTGAACAGCGTGAATCATCACTTGTTTGGAACTATAAATATGCAGGTAGGTGTTTAATATACATTCTGAACACAAACGAAATGGCCCATGTTTCTAATTTTTATGCAAATGTTCCACAGATGTTCAGTTTGGGAGAAATCAAGCGACAGATCTGCTGCAGCATTTGGGGGCATATTCATTATCAAATCAAAGCGCTGTTGTTGTTCAAGGCAGTCGATCAATTGAAATTCGTCCTATGGGAGTCACCAAGGTCTGCCCTCACTTTTTTAATCAAAATGTAATTGTTTTACTGGTCGCACAAGCAGATATTTTTCCCGAAGAATGGAACATAATGCTTGTTCGCTATGTTTTGTAAACTGATCCATATTTTCTGTATATAGGAGGGAACATATTGGTCGCTGGCAATGTTGTATAAACTGATCCATTCGTTTGTCCAGGGTAAAGCTGTTGGTGAAATTATTCGCGAGTTGGATCTCAGAAATATCATGGCTACTCCAATCGACTATGTCTTGTGCATTGGTCATTTCCTTGCAAAGGTAATTAATGAACTTTCTTTACCGAGTTGTCTTTTATGTTATCTCAGTTCAACAAAAAGACTAAAAGAGACAGCATATAAATAGTTAATATGAATATTCACAATTGGAGTCAAAGGAGTTCTAAAAAAGAATTGAAGGCATGAGACATTTAACTCACCTTCAGGTTATGTTTATTCATCAAAGAAGAGAGTACCCACTCACAAACATTTAACCTGTCAGCAGAAAGCAAACAAATTTTATTTTTGAAAAAAATTAGGCAAATGTTCAACTTGATGCGAAAACCATTTCTCCCATTTCTGTTGTACATTAAAGTCCAGATCCTTGCAGAACAGCAGAAACTAAAAACTGTTGTGTCACAGTAGCAATATACCCAAAGATCCAGTAATGCAATCCATATTCATAGACACATACACATACTGTATTTTGCATGTATCATAGTTAGGAAATGTAATTGGTAGAAGATATATAAACTTCCAGCGATATGGTATAATTTAATATGGTAATTTTGTAATATGTATATATATTGCATGTGTGTCTAGCATGTTCCTAAGTCAAATACTCCTATATTTAGAAACGGAGGGAGTAGTATGTAACCAACTTTTATGCATTATTATATGAAGTTTGGATGGTATGATATCCTGGGAATTCAGTGGGAACCCACTTACAGTTCACTCTTCCACTGCTTGTCATGTTATTTAGTCAGTGCCTTGATGGATTTCTACTGGAGTATAAAAACATTATCTATGCTCAAACTCAAAGTTGAATGGCATTGCACCGTTTTTCAGGATGAAGATATTTATACCTTACCCAGCTTTGATGTTCAACCTGGAGCGAAAAGAAAGGGAAAGGTGTGTCAAGCAGAGGATTGCTCAAGCATCAAGTTTGACCTCAACCATAAGAACTATTTCTCATGCACTGTTGGTAGGGAACACTCTGTAGCACGGTACAATCTCAAGGGAACAAGCGAAGTTGTGTCCCTACTCCAGGATCTTGCAGCAGCTGCTGCTCCAGGTAACATGAGTCACCCACCATAGCTTGTCCATTGCTCAACTGTTCGGAAGAAAAGGAAAGAAGATCGCGATCAGCAGATCTGAGCGACCAGTCAGTTGGCCACTTGGCCTTTTCTTCTCATACACATGTGTACAGAATTCTAGATTAGACAAAAAAGGGTAATATACTAGGAAAAATGATTTTTTTCGATCTAAGAATTGAAGAAGACAATGTTAGCAAGAGTTCTTCACTTCATCAGCTTTTGTTAACCACACAAGCTCTGGTCGGTGTATGTACAGAACGTGATGCTGTAAAACGGGTAAATGATGTTACCGATGGATGGTTCTTATGCAGATTTTATTCAATTCAAAGTATTATTTCTTTATTTGTACTTTGTTAACTGTTTAGTCCTGTTGTTCTGTTTCTACGTTCCTTACAAATTCAGTGCAAGTCACACATGTCTCTATAGTTAGTTTGCATATGCATCTTTGCGTCGATATCAATTAAGCACGATGCCAGGTCGGTTTTCCATGGATGAATGAAAGGATACCAATACGGGAAAGTATGTATGATCATTGTTGCATTGTTCTACTATCCTTTGTTTCCAAAGTTGTTACTCCCTCCTTCCATCTATATAGGGCCTAATCCGTTTTTCAGGACCGCCTTTGACTATTCACAAAATTAATACTACATGAGATGTATAATGTGAAAATTATATCATTGAAAACTCCTTTTACATACGAATTTAATGGTATGCTTTGTGTAAGTTGCATGTCATATATTATTGCTCTAACATTTGGTCAAAGTTAGGCTCGAAAAACGCATTAAGCCCTATATAGATGTAAGGAGGGAGTATGTATCACCATTGACGGGGTGGATTCTTGCAGTGAAGTTTTGAATAGCTCAACTTTTTGTTTTGTTTTGTTTGACAAGTTGAATAGCTAAGCTTATTAATGTGTGGCATTCGTTTGCATCCATGTTGTGTTGCACTCGTTTGCTTACACTCAACCCGTTACAGCAAACTTCCCACAAAAGGAAAATAAAATCCTAAAGCTAAAGAAACGGTATCTATATAGTTAATCCGTGGTGTTGGCCCAGTGTGTAGGACATTAGGACGGGATTCTATTGCTGAAATCTGTTGAGAATATACTTTCTCCGTAAAGAAATATAAAAGCGTTTGGATCACTATTCTTTACAGAGGGAGTATCATGCAGAAGTACTATCATGGGTTATTGTTAGAAATAATCCCGTAGAATTTATGTAACAGGAACGTTAGCCTAGTCACTAGATCACCTAATTTCTTAGGGCGTGTTTGGTTGCCCGCATTAGGTCCAGCCTAGCCCGCGCGGGAATAAAGTGGCCCGTTTGGTTGCCTGCTTTCACTATGCGGCCCACATCGCACGGAACTTAAAGCACGCCTAGGCCAGGCCCAGGGGAAACGCCCGAATCGGCAGTAGCTCGCGAGCCTGGCTCGTGCGAGGCAGGGGAGGGCGACGCGCTTCTCCCCTCGTGCGAGCAGGGGAGATGGCGCGAGCTCGCCCACGTCGCCGAAAAATCGGCCGGAGGATTTCGGCTCACCTCCCGCCGAGTTCACCCCTATTTAGCCCCTCCATCACCGCCCCAACTCCCGCCATCATTCTCCCTCCATTCGAGCTTTCCCGCCGACGCGCATCGGCACCGACGAGCAGGTAAGCGGCGCATCTTCATCGGCCGGCGGTCCACGGCGTCGGCGCTCCTTCATCGGCCGGCGTTGATCTTCCATGACCTCCCCCCTCGTCCTCAAGTTGTAGCCATGGCCTCTGTGAGTTCAATCCCCTCTCTCTGTTCCTTCTAGCTAGATCTGAGCTGCAGCTAGGGTTTGATCTAGATGCATGGTTGATTAGTGGTCTGATCTGTGAGCTGATATGGTTGATTGCTATGCCGCGGTTGCAATTTGTGGTAGGGCTAGATGTTCAAGCATGTGGTAGGCTAGATTAGTAGTAGAGTTTCAAGTTAAACCTTGTGCTTGTGTTGAATCATGCTTAGATCTGTGATTTGTAGCTATTGGTTGTCCATTTGTAGCATGCTGTTTGTTGTAGTTGTATGTTCCTGCTCATAGATTGTCCGGTCTGCTTGGTAGGGTAGCGATGAAGCATGTGCTTACTATGATAGTGATGAACCATGTACATGTGTGCTTCTGCTTTCATGGATTGTCCGGTATGTTGTGTGCTATGCTTACTGTCAATGCGTGCTACGATTGTAGGACATGACCACGCAGACGCAAGATCTTAGTCAGGCCCTTGTCTTGTTCGACAACCAGTTTGCTCCATCGTTTGTCCAGGACTCGCAGCCTATGTCCCAGATGGCACCTGATTCAGAGGTGTTTGCCTCTGATTCCCTCTATGTGCCAGTAGTGCTTGTTGAGCCAACTACTACTGCTGCTGTCGCTGCACTCAAGCTAGCAGCAACAAAGGCAAAGAAGGATGGTTGGTCGAACAACATGAAGTGGCAGCCGTTCATGTCCACGTTCGTGCTGAACAAGATGTGTGAGCTCATCTCTAGTGGAGTTAGGACTGACAAGGGCTTCAAGGAGGTGCACTTAAACATCGTTGCGAAGCAGGTGTTCGAGTTCCGTGGTTAAGAGGTGTCTGCCACCCAGGTGTACAACCACCCGAGGAAGTGGAGAAGTCGATGGATCCAAGTGTCCAGGCTGAGAGACCTTAGCGGTGCCTCATGGGATGAGAACACTTGCTCCATAGTTCTGGAGGTAGAGCACTACGCCGGCCATGTCGCGGTTAGCTCACATCCCTCTTCCTTTTCATACTGTCCACCATTGCCTACTCCTAATCGCAACTAACAACACTTGTGTTTCATTCTTAGGACCACCCAAGGGACACTGAGTTCCTCAACACACCCATACAGAACTACAACCCGATGTAGCACATCTTCTCCTTCGGGCTGGCAACTGGGAAGCATGCCATGGGCTCGGGGGAGCCTCTTGGTTCTCCCATGCTAGACTTCCCTGGGACCCCGGACGTCGAGGTCCTCGATGGCCCTGACAAGCCCGCTGCGAAGCCCTTCAACAAGCCATTTGACCCCGTCCATGATAGGAAGAGGAAGAGAGGAGGCCTAATGGAGGAGGAGATCAATGTCTTCTACAGCATGACCGAGGCAGTGAAGGAGGTGGCAACAACCATCAGGGAGTGCAAGCCCCTCGACGTCCACCCTGACTTGTATGGCACTGTCATGACCTAGGGTGGCTTCAGCGACAAGGCTCTCATGGCAGCTCTCAGCCACCTGCTTGACAACAAGGCCTAGGGTGTTGGGTTCGTTGACATGGCCGACGCTCATAGGGTGCTGTGGCTCAGGAGCTGGCTGGGCAAGCACTACTACTAGAGTAGTGCTGCCTGTGAGCGTGCATGATCCCCGACGGCGATGGCGGTGGCGACGACGACGACGATGACG
This sequence comes from Triticum dicoccoides, assembly GCF_002162155.2. NCBI lineage: Eukaryota > Viridiplantae > Streptophyta > Magnoliopsida > Poales > Poaceae > Triticum > Triticum dicoccoides. Next base: position 58,213,598 of record NC_041380.1, on the reverse strand, counting down.
ATGACGACGTACATTTTGTGTAGCTAGGGCTCAAAAACTATTTCATGGTCTGTATATTTTGGTGAGGTGGTATATACTAACCCCTCACGCTGATGGTGAACTTGCGGTGGTAGGACGACACCCTCTTTTGGATGTGGTGGTAGGTTAACATCAAGGTAGTGCTAGGAAAAACTTGCTATGCCGTATGATCATGCATGCTTTACTTATTTTCTGCTCCATTGTTGTTTCTTGTTTGTGTGCTACTTTACTTGCTACTTGTGTGCTCCATTGATTTTCTGCTTCAACTCTTGCTCTTGTGCATTGCTAGGGCAAGTGGTATGCTGTGTTCGTCGGTAAGGTCCCAGGGGTTTATAGTTCATGGGAAGAGGCCAGTGCACAAGTGGCATCTTATAACAACATCACCCATAGAGGGTTCAAGACTAGGCAGGCAGCAGAACAAGCTTACTCCGACTGGGTGCGAATGCACGGCAGCAGTGTTGACAGTCGCAAGGTTGGAGGTGTTAAGGTGGATCGTCAGTTTGGGCTGAAGCTGAAGAACTTCATCATCTTCGCCCAGTTCATCGCCATTGCTGTGCTATGGCGTTGGTGTGCTAGGTGTGGGTAAGATCACCAACTAGGGTACAAGGTAAGCACAACATGTACGCTGTATGCAACCAAACGCCGTGTTCATGTGCCGCTCGGGTCAATGCAGGCAACCAAACAAAGTGCACTTGGGCATTACGTAATGCAGGGACACTAGATGCAGGCAACCAAACAACTGGTAGATGGTGTATTAGGGCCTGTTTTTGCTCAAGCAGGCTGGTTTGGGAAGTGTATGCGATGCAGGCCCTGTAGCAAATGGCAACTAAACACGCCCTTAATGAACTGAGATATGGATTAGGATCTTACCACCAATGGAATCAGCCATTGGTGTAGTCGATGTGAAGTCGCGTGCCTGTTTGATGCAGGCTCGGTGTAGAGCTTGCAAGGGGTAGCGGTGTCCCTCCGGGCGCCAGCGGCACTACACTGGCACCGAAGCAAAGGTAGGAGAAGGCCTTCCCGTCGCACAACTCTCCCTCAGATCGGATTAGGATGTTGGGATTTAGGAGGGCAAAGTAGATGCACGTGAACAGGTCGGATCGTCCGTGGCTAGCTGCCCCCCTCTTTATATGTGGTGATGGCGATCAGGGGACCTAAACCATGTTGGTTTGGGTCGCCCCTGATCAGGGTGCGTTAATTGGGGTCGAGGGGGTACGAACGTTGGTTCGTGACCTCCTCCCCCTAACATAACTTATTTCTGGCTTATCCCTTTTGGCCCATTGGGCCTTAGATCAATACCAACATTCTCCCCCTTGATCGTTAGGCCCAATAGCTTTTGCCCATTCTCCATAGGAATGATATACCAGAGTAAGGTGTTATAATAGCCGGTGGAAGTCCATTAAACCTCAATAATCATAACACGCATCCTATTTTGAAATGAAAAACATTTTACTTAATTGGAGTGGTTTATATTAGCGGTCCCATAATTCTAGGATCAAAAGGTTTCCATTAAACCCATGCCTGCTACATGCTTGCGAAAAATATTGGGTGGCAAGCCTTTAGTAAGCCAATCCGCAAGCATACTTGTTGTGCTGATATGCTTAATATTAATAGTTTGATCCTCGCTATATTGAACAACACGATACTTTAGGTTAATGTGCTTGGCAGCAACACTTGACTTGTTGTTACTTGCATAGAAAACTGCAGATTCATTATCGTAGTACAATGTCAGTGGTTTGGAAATGCTATCAAACACTTTAAGTCCGGGAACGAAATTCTTTAGCCATACAGCCTGCCCAGTGGCATCAAAACATGCTATAAATTCTACCTGCATCGTAGATGAGGCAACTATCATTTGCTTGGAGCTTTTCCATGATATGGCTCCTCCAGCAAGTGTGAATATATAACCGGACGTTGATTTCTTACTATCCACGCACCCGACAAGATTAGAGTCTGAGTACCCAATAACTTCCAGGTTATCGAACTTTCTATATGTAAGTATGAAATTATTAGTACCTTGCATATAAGCAAGACTTTCTTTGCGGCCTTCTAGTGGTCCGATCCTGGATTAGATTGGAATCTGCCAAGCGTCCCGGTTACTAAAGCTAAGTCAGGGTGTGTACATACTTGAGCCTACATGATGCTTCCGACAACTGAAACATAAGGAACCGACTTCATCTAATCAGTTTCATTTTGGTTCCTTGGACATTAGAATGTCCCAAACTTATCACCCATGACTAGCAGGTGAGGAAGAGCACTTACGCAAAAAAATGTATTTCTTTAGTACTCTCTCAAAGCATGCCTTTTGAGATAGTCTGAATGTTCCTTTGGACCTTCTTGATGAATCTCAATGCCAAGGACATAGGAGGCTTCACCAAGATCCTTCATGTCAAAATTCGAGGACAAAGATCTCTTGGTCTCATGCAACATATCTTTATCGCTGCAAGCCAATAGAATATCATCCACATATAGGACTAAAATTGTGAACCTACTGCCTTTAAATTAAATATATATGCAGTTGTCCACTTCATTTTCTTTTAAACCAAAAGTTCTAATAATCTTGTCAAACTTGAGGTACCACTGCCTTGAATCTTGCCTCAAGCCACATATGGATTTCTTTAAACGACATGTCATGTGTTCTTTTCCTTCCATTACAAAACCTTTAGGTTGAGTCATGTAAACTTCTTCGTTTAAGTCACCATTCAAAAATGCCATATTGACATCCATTTTATGCAGCTCTAAATCACAATGAGCTACCTTCTGGATGACAACTCTGAAAGAATCTTTGGCCAACACAGGCGAGAAGGTCTCCTTATAATCGATCCCTTCTCTCTGTATAAAACCTTTTGCTACAAGTCTTGCTTTCAACCTTTCAACATTCCCTTTGGAATCATATTTGGTTTTGTAAAACCACTTCCAGCCTACCCTTTTGGCTCCATCAAGAACTTCTACTAAGTCCCAAACATCATTCGAGATCATAGATTTCAATTTGTCTTCCATGGCGACCAACCATTTGGACGAGTCTTCACTTATATGAGGTCGGATCTTGTACCTTCCCTATGTCATTTTCATCCTCACACATGAAAGTGACATAATCGCTGGAGATGGCCTTTTTCTTTTCCCGTTGTGATCTTCTCATAGGCTCATTACTATGTGCATTCCTTGCCCAAGAAGGTTGAGGACCATTATTTGGCTGAGGGTCTCATCATGCTGAGGATCTTCATTATGCTGAGGCTCCTCACCAGATTGAGGATCCACTTCAGGTTCGGGATCACCAGTAGGTGTCTCGTACATATTAGGCATAGGGATAAAATTCTCTTAGATAGTCGGGGATGGAACATACACCTACTTCTCCACAAGATCAATCGCCCTAACCTTAGTGACTTCATTATCCTAAAAAACACAGCTTTCCTGGTTTCCACAAACTTGGCGGTATGACCTGGGCAATAAAAGTGGTATCCTTTTCCTCTATCAGGGTACACAATGAAAAACAACTAACTGTCTTTGGGTCCAACTTCTTAATATGTGGATTGAATACTTTAGCTTCAGCTGGGCAGCCCCACACACGCAAGTAATTCAAGCTCGATTTCTTTCTCGCCCACATATCACAAGGTGTGCTCGGTGCTGACTTAGTTGGAGCAAGATTCAGGATGTGTGCAACTATTTTCAATGCCTCCATCCAAAGGCTTATTGGTAAGCTTGCATGACTAAGCATGCTACACACCATATCCATAAGAGTGCGGTTGCGACGCTTAGTGTCGGGGGACTGATCCACAAACACCTATGGGACCGGCGGACCGAGTCTCTTTCGGTTCGGCGGGGGCGGAGGTCGTGCAAAGAGCGGATCGAGGCGAAACACATGAGTAGTTACCCAGGTTCGGGCCGCACGGATGCGTAAAACCCTACTCCTGCTTTGTGGTTTGTATTGAGTTCTTGCTCGGGAGCGCTGAGTGCTACAATACACACCAGCAGCTAACGAGACCGAGCGTGAGTGTTCGAACCCCCCCCCCCCTACGTTGCGCATGGGCCTCCTTTTATATGCTCAAGGGGTCACCGACAGGTGGCAACGGAGACAAAGGGTAAAAAATGGAAAGGGTGATGCGGTAGGTACAGCTACCTGCTACAGTGTATCATACCTAACCCTGACGACAGGGGACAAGGGCCTTAAATGCCCGTCTGCGTCGCCTAAACAGTGTAAAAGGGACCGTCAGGGACGCCACCGCTCGCCACGATGGCAATCTTGTCAGCGCCGCTTGCCACCTCGCACCGCTAGCTGCACAGCCTCCCGCCACGCACGCCTGGAAGGGTCCCAGAGCGACACGTTGGTGGATGTGCTGGAGCGCGGGCACGGAGTGGTGGCTTGCCGCGGCAAGCGCCTTGCCGCAGTCGTTGTCTTGTCGCGTCCGGGAGCTTGTCGCTCACCGGGTCTTGCCGGGACGCGGGGCGCGTCGCGGCAAGTTCCTTGAGATGCCTTGGTTGGCCTTCCCGGCAAGCTCCTCTTGCCGGGGTCTTGTGTCTTTGAATGGCTCCAGGGGAACCACGGAGGACCTTGGCGGTCACCCGGAAGCCTTGCCGCGGGATGCTGCAACTGCCCGTGCACAAGTTCGGGATACTAGGGTACCCCTACTCTAGTACACCGACAGGAGCCCTCGGGCCTGGGCCATACACAGTGCCGAGCGCTGTTGGGCCAGGCCCAAAATAGGGCACGGGCACGCGCGGCCTAGGTTACGCCGTATCTCTCTCCGTATCCACCGCGCCCTCCCCGAACAACACGCGTTGAATGCGGCGTCGTGGGAGAGATCGTGGGTGGTTACTTTATTCGGAAATGCGGAACGTCCGCCCCCTCCCTCTTTATAAGCAGGGGAAACAGGGGCAGTCCACCCATTCGCCCGTTGCTGCTTCCAATCTCAGAAATCTCCGCCGCTCCCTCGTCTTCCCAAAGCCGAAAGAGAGCAGCGCTCCGCCCCCATCGCCACCAGCATCACCAACGCCGTCGACCTCCTCCACTACTTCCGCCATGGCTCCAAAAGCCGACAAGGGGAAGGTCGTGAAGTCGACCGAGACGCAGCGGCTTGCAGTGCTGCAGAAGGAGCGGGCAGTCTCCCCCCCAAGCTTGCCGCGAGGGAGCTGAGGGAGAACTACTACCTCTTCTGGTCGGCGGAGACGCGAGCGCATCCGCGCACAAAGGTACTTCCCGCCGCCGCTTGGAAGCAGGCTCCGAACGGATACCCTTTCTTTGCCTTGTTCTTCTACTGCGGGCTCTGCCCGCCTTTCTCTGAATTCTTCTGCGACATCATGAATACCTATGGATTCCACCTCCTTGACTTCACCCCCAATGTCGTTCTGACCATGGCAGTTTTCGCACATCTCTGTGAAAACTTTGTCGGAGTCCATCCCAATGTAGCCCTCTTTCGCCACTTCTTCATACCCCGAGTAGAGAGAGGAGAGCCTCTATCCGGCGGAATCGCCTGGATCTCAAGGGCCGGCAAGAAGGAAACTTATCTGGAGGGAGAATTCCGCGGCAAGTGGGAGGAGTGGAGGGCAGACTGGTGCTGGATTGACGAGGAGAACCCGCAGCCATTCACCACCCGGCGCCAAACCCCAGTAGCACGCGGCAGCGATTGGAGTGACGTGGCCCCGGAAGACGACAGGCTGAAGATTGCTGTCACCCGGATCCTGCGCCTCAGGCTTGCCGGGCTCACTGTAGGCGCCGTTGGCGTAGATTTTCTTCGCCGCCGCATCGCCCCCCTGCAGGAACGGGGGAGACCCACTTGGGAGTTCAAGAATGCGGCGGATATCATGAGGCTGCGGCCGGGCCTCAACTACAACTTTACTGTTGTGGAGCTCAACGCGATGCTCCAAGAACTGTTCAAGTATGACCCCCAACATCCCGAAGTGTTCAGGTTGCCGGGGGGTGTCGTTCTGTTGTGCAACAATTCCGCGCTCGACCGCATCCGTGCAATGATGCCGCTGTGCGACTCGCATGGAATTGTGCCAACTTGGCAAGAGCCTGCTGACGATGTCGTGCAGCAATTCTTTGATGACTTGGTAGAAGTGCCGATCCGCTCCGACGAGAAGGATAGCCTCACCCGCGACACCACCGATGCGGAGATGGCACTCATCGCCACCAGGCTGGAAGAGGCGGCGGCAGCCGCAGCCGCGGGCGAATTTGGATTCACCGTGGAGGAGGCAGATGCAGCAGAGGCGGCAAGCCATGCCGAGCGAAGGGAGCCTGCCGGCGAGAAAGAGCTTGCCGGGCAGAACGTCGAGTCGAGCGAGCCCGCCAAGGATACGAGCGGCTCGCTGGAGATCAACTCATCTTCCACTTCATCTTCAGACAGCTCGCCACAAGTAGAGCCTCCATCCCCACCAAGAAGGCGTCTCCGCAAGGCCGGTGACGTAGCGGAGCGGCAAGCGCGTCAACAGTCGCCGCACCGCGTGACACGCTCCACCGCGGCAAACACTGTTGCCGTGGGAGCATCTCACGCTGCGACGACAACTGGAGCGGGGCCCTCCCGGACCATCGCTTCTGCTCCTGCCGCTTCTCATGCCGCGACGATAGCTGGAGCGGGGTCGTCTCAGACCGCCGCCACTGCTCCCGCCAAGCGGCCAAGGGAAGCTTCTCCTCCGTCTCCTCGCGCCGGGCGCGCGCCGGACTTCGACTTCTCCGCGTTCAGCTCCGACGAGGAAGAAGAAGAAGAGTAAGCTTCTCTTGCTGTACTTGCTGTTCTTCAATTCTTGCCGTTTGTCTTGTATCTCATTTGCTTTGCTCTGAACTTGTTCCTTTTTAGGACTCTGGCCCAGAGAGCAGCAAAGAGAGCCAAGGTCCCGGTGATTCTCATCGAGGACGAACCTACTGCGACAGCGGGGGGTGCGCCCGATACAACCTTGCCGGACCCGACAACTTTTCTCCAGAGCAGCCCCCAGCGTAAGTATATGGTTTGCTTTCCGCTGTGAGGTGCGCATGGATACTCTGTTTTTGCTGATATCTAACTGCTGGTTTGTGTAGGAGCAGAGAAGCCTCACCAGGAGCCAAGGGAGAATCCCCCGACAAGAGAGAGCTCTCCGGCAAGGGAGAGTTTTCCGGTAAGGGAGAAGTCTCCGGCAAGGGAGGGTTCTCCGGCAAGGGACAGCACCAGCGGCCCCCCGACGGCGGAGACCACGACTGCAGAACCCGGCACAGGTAATCCTTTCGCTGCAAGGCTTCCCTTGGGTTCTTCTTCTTGTTGAATATTTGCTTGACTCTTCTCCCCTTTCCGGCTGCCAGACCCATCTGCTGTGGAGCCGATGGAGACCGAGGTTGCCGCCGAAGAAGCGGCCGGCACTGACGATCCCGCCGGCGCAGAGGCCGCCAAGGCTGCCGCCGCAGCAACTGGCGAGGGGTCTAGCGATCGCACTGACGGCCCTGAGGCCGCAGGAGCGCCAGGCGCTACACCGACCGCCGACCCGTCCGCCGCTGCCACAGCGCCAGGCTCCGAAGAGCCCCAGCCAGGCGTCTACCTGAAGGCCGGCGAAGGCATCTTCATCAACCTCCCCTGGGCGTCAAGCTCCATGGCTCCGGTCGAGGGGGAGATCTTCGACGGGGAGGTGCTCGCCTCCGCGGGGCTGACGCTGGTTGACGCGCCAAGCAGCAGCAGCAACGAGCCCGAAGAAGAGTGGCTGCTGCGGAAGTTGATGTCGCTCTACCGCGCGCGGCAAGCCAAGCTGGAATCCCGCGAGGCGCTTGTCGTGAAGGCAGGAGCAGATATCGAGAAGCGCGTGGAAGAGCTCGGGGGTTTCCACCGGGAAGCCCTCCGATCCCTGGCGGAGGAGCGGGAGCAGCTCGCCGAAGCGCAGAAGGTCTTCTTCCTCGAGAAGGCTGAAGTCGAAGAGCAATAGCGACTTGCCGCTGTGAAGCTATCCGTGGAAGAGGGCGAGCTGGCGCAGCGGAAGGTCAATCTTGACGCCCACGAGGAGGAGCTTGCCGCGCGCGAGGAAAAACTCGGCGGAGCCCTCAAGCAAGCAGAGGACGCTGCCGCCGCCGCCGAGGCCGCTAAGAAGGAGTTGGAGACGAAGGTGGCGCAGCTGGAGGTCGATCTTGCCGAGAAGGGCAAAGAGCTCAGCGCCGCCAAGGACTCCAATGCAGATCTTGAGTCGAAGTTGACCGCTTTGACCAAGACGCTGGATGGCGCCAAGAAGCAGGAGGCGGCCTTGAAGGAGGAGATCAAGGCCGACAAGGCGCTGCTGGGAAGTGTCGCCGCCACTCAAAACGCTTTCCGGGAGACTATGGAGCACTGGACGGAGAGTCTTGTGAATGCTGCCACAGACATCGACAAGGAGCTGGCGCAGCTGGGGATGGAGGACCTCGGGTATCACTCCGACGAGAACCTCCAACCCAGCGCCAAGCTCGTCTTATTCTTCAAGGGCGTGGCGACGGCCCTCCAGCGACTCCGGGAGAGGATCCCAAAGCAGCTGGCCGACGAGTCGCGCAAGATCTGCGCGGGAGCTCTTCAAAAAGTGTTGGTGAAGGTGGCCTTCCGCAATCCGGGCCTCAACCTCACCAACGTCCTCAAGACCCTGCCACCGGATGCTGATCTGGAGGCGCTCAAGGCCCTTGTCGCACCCATTGTGGACAAGGTGAGCGGGATCAAGAGGGTCGAGGGCGATCGTGTAGATTAGGCCGCCCATTTCTTCTTTCCTTGTCGCTGTTTATCATGTTATGAAAACAATCTGTTAGAGCTGCGACAAGCTATCTTTGTAATATAACTTTATTCTGGGTAATGATTGCAATGTTATTCCCTTTACTTGATTCCTCCCTTTGTATGTCTTTTTACCCTACGCTTTTAGGGAACTTGCCGGTGCAGGCACCTGAGCCGCGAGCGCTGAGTGCGGGACGTCAACAGCCTGCTGGCGGTGCCGCTACCGACAAGAAACCTTGTCGCAACTAGTTGCAGCTCACTTAAGTTGTTGAGCGGACTCGAAACAAAGTAAGGGCGCAACTAGCTACGAGTTGGTTCCTCCGCGCACAGGTTTTCCATACAAAGTGCGGTCGTTCAAGGGAGATAACTTAAAAATTTAAAAAATCTGATTGCTCAAACTTTGGCAACTTAGCTTTTCTGTTGTTTGCTTCCCGGCAAGGCGAAACTTTCTTGAACGACGCCTGGCCCATACCATTATCTTCTCCTTTCCCTCCCGGCAAACTTGTGGGCGAGGGAACCTTCCTTTCCTTGAGAAAAAAGAAAGAAGAGAAAATAAAGACATGGAGCCTTACGGCTCGTTATTGCTTACCGGGGAGTAGGTGCTGCACAAAGTGTCAGATAACACATGCAAAAAATAGAAAGCATGAAAATGACAAAATGTGCGTAGCACATGAGCTTTACTTATGCACGGGGTCTGCGCCCGGCTTTGTACAAAGGATTACATGCAACAGCGGCAAGACTTGTACAAAAGGTGGTTGCCGGAACAGGTTCCGGCAACCGCGCCTTATGGGTAAAACTTACGAAGATGCTCAATGTTCCAGGAGTTGCTCACAGGAATGCCATCTTCGGTCTGAAGGCGGACATCGCCAGGCCTAGTGACTCATTTCACCCGGTAAGGGCCTTCCCACTTCGGCGTCAACTTGTTGGAATTCTTGGCGGACTGAACACGCCGAAGAACAAGGTCGCCTTCCTCGAGACTTCTGGCGTTAACTTTGCGGCTATGGTAGCGGCGCAAAGCTTGCTGGTAGCGAGCAGCTCGCACAACAGCCTGAAGACGGTCTTCCTCAAGGAGTAGCGCGTCATCTTGTCGCAACTGCTCTTGCTCGAGCTCATCATAAGCGAGCACTCGAGGTGACCCGTATACGAGTTCTGTGGGGATAACTGCCTCTTCTCCATAGACTAGAGCAAAAGGTGTCTGGCCAGTGGCTCGATTTGGTGTCGTTCTGATCGACCAAAGAACCACCGGCAGCTCCTCGATCCAGTTTCTTCCGCACTTGTGCAGCCTGTCGAAAGTTCTGGTCTTGAGCCCACGCAGCACTTCAGCATTTGCCCTCTCCGCTTGACCGTTGCTTCTCGGGTGAGCAACAGAAGCGAAGCAGACCTTAGCACCAAGATCTTGGACGTACTGCATGAAGGTGCGGCTCGTGAATTGCGTACCGTTGTCGGTGATTATCCTGTTAGGGATCCCGAAGCGGCAAACAATCGACCTGAAGAACTTGACTGCTGACTGTGCTGTCACCTTCCTCACTGGTTCCACTTCCGGCCACTTTGTGAACTTGTTGATTGCAACGTACAAGTACTCAAAGCCCCCGACTGCTCGGGGAAAGGGGCCGAGGATGTTGAGCCCCCAGACCGAAAATGGCCAGGATAAAGGGATCGTCTGGAGAGTTTGAGCTGGTTGGTGTATCTACTTGGAATGGAACTGGCACGCTTCACACTTGGTTACTTGTGCAGTTGCATCCTGGAGGGCTGTCGGCCAAAAGAAACCTTGCCGGAACGCTTTGCCGACAAGTGCTCTTGCGCCAATGTGGTGACCACATATGCCTCCATGTATCTCTGCCAACATCTTTTGTCCGTCTTCCCGGTGAATACACTTCAATTTCACACCATTGAGTCTTCTTCTGTACAGTGTCTTGTCGACAAACTGGTACATACTTGACTGCCGGGCTACTCTTTCCGCTTCTTCTTGCTCTTCGGGAAGTTCTCCCGTCTGAAGGAAGCGGACAATCTGCTGCGCCCATGCTGGAGCTTGTGGCTCGACAACAAGGACTAAAGGCAAATCTGCTGCTGCGGGAACATCCGCTTCTATGGCGAGAACCTGCGGCTCTGCCGGAGCTTGACGTTCCCCGGCAAGCTTGCCGGAGCAAAACTTGTCGGGGGCTTGTGCTTCAACGGAACAAACCCTAGGGCTTGCCGGAGCAGACTGCTCCTCAGCACTCTTGGCGTTGATCTTGGGGACCTTCTTGGCGGCGGCTTCGGGAAGCTCTGCCGGCAAATAGCCACCAGAAATCAACTTCCTCTTCTTGTTCTGTCCATTTGATGGCGTTACAGACGGTTGAGTCAGCTTGAGCACAAAGATCCCTGGTTCCACAGGTAACTTAAGTGCGGCGCACTTCGACAGGCCATCGGCAATGGCGTTCTGAGCTCTTGGAACATGCTCCATTTGTAGGCCATCAAAGTGCTCTTCTAGCTTTCTCACTTCGTCGACGTAGGCTTCCATCAACGGACTCTGATAGCTCTTGTTTACTTGGAGGACAAAAAGCTGTGAGTCACCCCTGACAATGAGCTTCTTGATCCCAAGGTCTGCCGCAATCCTGAGACCGGCAAGCAAGCCTTCATACTCTGCAGTATTGTTTGTTGCTTGCTCCTTGGGAAAGTGCATCTGGACTACGTACTTGAGGTGCTCTCCGGTGGGTGCGACAAGAAGCACACTTGCGCCGGCGCCTTGCAGCGAAAAGGCACCATCAAAGTACATCAGCCACTCTTTGCCTGCTTCCTCGACAGGGATGCTCGTTTTTGGAATTTCTTCATCTGGTGTTGGCGTCCATTCTGCTATGAATTCTGCCAATGCTCTGCTTTGGATAGTTGAAGTACTCTCAAACTTGAGGCCAAAGCTTGACAGTTCCAGTGCCCACTCAACAATCCTGCCTGTCGCTTCTGGATTCTGTAGTATCCTCTTCAGCGGAAAGCGAGTGACAACTGTGATCTCATGTGCCTGGAAGTAATGGCGCAGCTTTCTCGAGGCCATGAGAAGGCCGAAAAGCAATTTCTGCACGCCAGAGTACCTTGACCTAGCCCCCTGCAGAATGGAACTGACAAAGTAAACTAGGCGCTGCACCATTCTCTTCTGTATCTCCTCACGCGCCTGCGCAAACCCATCCTTGTCGGGACCAGAGCTTGTCGGGGAAGCGCCCTGCTTGTCGCTGGATGTGCCTGCCGTGGTTGTTGGCTCGTCATCTTGTTGGGGAACGTAGTAATTTCAAAAATTTTCCTACGCACACGCAAGATCATGTGATGCATAGCAACGAGAGGGGAGAGTATGATCTACATACCATTGTAGATCAACAACGGAAGCGTTGACACAACATAGAGGAAGTAGTTGTACGTCTTCCCGATCCGACCGATCCAAGCACCGTTACTCCGGCACCTCCGAGTTCTTAGCACACGTACAACTCGATGACGATCCCCGGGCTCCGATCCAGCAAAGCTTCGGGGATGAGTTCCGTCAGCACGACGGCGTGGTGACGATCTTGATGTTCTACCGTCGCAGGGCTTCGCCTAAGCACTGCAACAATATGACCGAGGTGGAATATGGTGGAGGGGGGCACCGCACACGGCTAAGGAACGATCACGAGGATCAACTTGTGTGTCTAGAGGTGCCCCCTGCCTCCGTATATAAAGGAGCCAAGGGGGAGGGCTGGCCGGCCAAGGAGGGGAGGCGCAGGAGAGTCCTACTCCCTCTGGGAGTAGGATTCCTCCCCCCAATCCTAGTCCAACTAGGATTCCTCGGAGGGGAAGGGAGAGAGGGGGGCCGACCACCTTCTCCTAGTCCTAATAGGACTAGGGGAGGGGAAAGTGGCGCAGCCACCTTTGGCTACCCCTTTCTCCTTTCCACTAAGGCCCATGAAGGCCCATATGGCTCCCGGGGGGTTCCGGTAACCCTCCCGGTACTCCGGCAAAATCCCGATTTCACCCGGAACACTTCCGATGTCCAAACATAGGCTTCCAATATATCAATCTTTACGTCTCGACCATTTCGAGACTCCTCGTCATGTCCGTGATCACATCCGGGACTCCGAACAACCTTCGGTACATCAAAACTCATAAACTCATAATATAACTGTCATCGAAACCTTAAGCGTGCGGACCCTACGGTTCGAGAACGATGTAGACATGACCGAGACACGTCTCCGGTCAATAACCAATAGCGGGACCTGGATGCCCATATTGGCTCCTACATATTCTACGAAGATCTTTATCGGTCAGACCGCATAACAACATACGTTGTTCCCTTTGTCATCGGTATGTTACTTGCCCGAGATTCGATCGTCGGTATCCAATACCTAGTTCAATCTCGTTACTGGCAAGTCTCTTTACTCGTTCCGTAATACATCATCTCACAACTAACATATTAGTTGCAGTGCTTGCAAGGCTTATGTGATGTGCATTACCGAGAGGGCCCAGAGATACCTCTCCGACAATCGGAGTGACAAATCCTAATCTCGAAATACGCCAACCCAACATCTACCTTTGGAGACACCTGTAGTACTCCTTTATAATCACCCAGTTACGTTGTGACGTTTGGTAGCACCCAAAGTGTTCCTCTGGCAAACGGGAGTTGCATAATCTCATAGTCATAGGAACATGTATAAGTCATGAAGAAAGCAATAGCAACATACTAAACGATCGGGTGCTAAGCTAATGGAATGGGTCATGTCAATCAGATCATTCAACTAATGATGTGATCTCGTTAATCAAATAACAACTCATTGTTCATGGTTAGGAAACATAACCATCTTTGATTAACGAGCTAGTCAAGTAGAGGCATACTAGTGACACTCTGTTTGTCTATGTATTCACACATGTATTATGTTTCCGGTTAATACAATTATAGCATGAATAATAAACATTTATCATGAAATAAGGAAATAAATAATAACTTTATTATTGCCTCTAGGGCATATTTCCTTCAGTCTCCCACTTGCACTAGAGTCAATAATCTAGTTCACATCGCCATGTGATTTAATAGCAATAGTTCACATCACCATGTGATTAACACCCATAGTTCACATCGATATGTGATCAACACCCAAAAGGTTTACTAGAGTCAGTAATCTAGTTCACATCGCTATGTGATTAACACCCAAAGAGTACTAAGGTGTGATCATGTTTTGCTTGTGAGATAATTTTAGTCAACGGGTCTGTCACATACAGATCTGTAAGTATTTTGCGAATTTCTATGTCAACAATGCTCTGCACGGAGCTACTCGAGCTAATTGCTCCCACTTTCAATATGTATCCAGATTGAGACTTTAGAATCATCTGGATCAGTGTCAAAAACTTGCATCGACGTAACCCTTTACGACGAACCTTTTTGTCACGTCCATAATCGAGAAATATATCCTTATTTCACTAAGGATAATTCTGACCGCTGTCCAGTGATCTACTCCTAGATCACTATTGTACTCCCTTGCCAAATCAGTGCAGGGTATACAATAGATCTGGTACACAACATGACATACTTTATAGAACCTATGGCCAAGGCATAGGGAATGACTTTCATTCTTTTTCTATCTTCTGCCGTGGTCGGGCTTTGAGTCTTACCCAACTTCACACCTTGTAATACAGGCAAGAACTCTTTCTTTGACTGCTCCATTTTGAACTACTTCAAAATCTTGTCAAGGTATGTACTCATTGTAAAAACTTATTAAGCGTCTTGATCTATCTCTATAGATCTTGAAGCTCAATATGTAAGCAGCTTTACCGAAGTCTTTCTTTGAAAAAACTCCTTTCAAATACTCCTTTATGCTTTACAGAATAATTCTACATTATTTCTGATCAACAATATGTCATTCACATATACTTATCAGAAATGCTGTAGTGCTCCCACTCACTTTCTTGTAAATACAGGCTTCACCGCAAGTCTGTATAAAACTATATTCTTTGATCAACTCATCAAAGCGTATATTCCAACTCCGAGATTCTTGCACCAGTCCATAGATGGATCGCTGGAGCTTGCATATTTTGTTAGCACCTTTAGGATTGACAAAACCTTCTAGTTGCATCGTATACAACTCTTCTTTAGTTAATCCATTAAGGAATGCAGTTTTGTTTATCCATTTGCCAGATTTCATAAAATGTGGCAATTGCTAACATGATTCGGACAGACTTAAGCATAGATACGAGTGAGAAAATCTCATCGTAGTCAACACCTTGAACTTGTCGAAAACCTTTTGCGACAACTCTAGCTTTGTAGATAGTAACACTACTATCAGCGTCCGTCTTCCTCTTGAAGATCCATTTATTCTCAATTGCTTGCTGATCATCGGGCAAGTCAACCAAAGTTCATACTTTGTTCTCATACATGGATCATATCTCAGATTTCATGGCCTCAAACCATTTTGCGGAATCTGGGCTCATCATCGCTTCTTCATAGTTCGTAGGTTCATCATGATCTAGTAGCATGACTTCCAGAACAGGATTACCGTACCACTCTGGCGCGGATCTTACTCTGGTTGATCTACGAGGTTCAGTAGTATCTTGTTCTGAAGTTTCATGATCATCATCATTAGCTTCCTCACTAACTGGTGTAGGTGTCACAGAAACAGTTTTCTGTGATGTACTACTTTCCAATAAGGGAGCAGGTACAGTTACCTCGTCAAGTTCTACTTTCCTCCCACTCACTTCTTTCAAGAGAAACCCCTTCTCCAGAAAGTTTCCGAATTTAGCAAAAAAAGTCTTGCCTTCGGATCTGTGATAGAAGGTGTATCCAATAGTTTCCTTTGGATATCCTATGAAGACGCACTTCTCCGATTTGAGTTTGAGCTTATCAGGATGAAACTTTTTCATATAAGCATCGCAACCCCAAACTTTAAGAAACGACAGCTTAGGTTTCTTGCCAAACCATAGTTCACATGGTGTCGCCTCAACGGATTTAGATGGTGCTCTATTTAACGTGAATGTAGCTGTCTTTAATGCATAACCCCAAAACGATAGTGGTAGATCGGTAAGAGACATCATAGATCGCACCATATCTAATAAAGTACGGTTATGACGTTCGGACACACCATTACATTGTGGTGTTCCAGGTGGCATGAGCAGTGAAACTATTTCACATTGTTTTTAACTGAAGGCCAAACTCGTAACTCAAATACTCTTCTCTATGATCAGATCGTAGAAACTTTATTTTCTTGTTACGATGATTTTTCACTTCACTCTGAAATTCTTTGAACTTTTCAAATGTTTCAGACTTGTGTTTCATCAAGTAGATATACTCATATCTGCTCAAATCATCTATGAATATCAGAAAATAATGATACTTGTCGCGAGCCTCAATATTCATCGGACCACATAGATCAGTATGTATGATTTCCAACAAATCTGTTGCTCGCTCCATTGTTCCGAAGAACAGAGTCTTAGTCATCTTGCCCATGAGGCATGGTTCGCAAGCATCAACTGATTCATAATCAAGTGATTCCAAAATCCCATCAGCATGGAGTTTCTTCATGCGCTTTACACCAATATGACCTAAACGGCAGTGCTACAAATAAGTTGCACTATCATTATTAACTTTGCATCTTTTGGTTTCAATATTATGATTATGTGTATCACTACGATCGAGATCCAGCGAACTATTTTCATTGGGTGTGTAACCATACAAGGTTTTATTCATGTAAACAGAATAACAATTTATTCTCTTACTTAAATGAATAACCGTATTACAATAAACATGATCAAATCATATTCATGCTCAACGCAAACACCAAATAACACTTATTTAGGTTTAACACTAATCCCGAAAGTATAGGGAGTGTGCGATGATGATCATATCAATCTTGGAACCACTTCCAACATACATCGTCACTTCACCCTTAACTAGTCTCTGTTTATTCTGCAACTCCCGTTTCGAGCTACTAATCTTAGCAACTGAACTAGTATCAAATACTGAGGGTTTGGTATAAACACTAGTAAAGTACACATCAATAACATGTATATCAAATATACTTATGTTCATTTTGCCATCCTTCTTATCCGCCAATCACTTGGGGTAGTTCCGCTTCCAGTGATCAGTCCCTTTGCAGTAGAAGCACTTAGTCTCAGGCTTAGGACCAGACTTGGGCTTCTTCACTTGAGCAGCAACTTGCTTGCTGTTCTTCTTGAAGTTCCCCTTCTTCCCTCTGTCCTTTTCTTGAAACTAGTGGTCTTGTCTACCATCAACACTTGATGTTTTTCTCGATTTCTACCTTCGTCAATTTCTGCATTACGAAGAGCTTGGGAATCGTTTCCGTTATCCCTTGCATATCATAGTTCATCACGAAGTTCTACTAACTTGGTGATGGTGACTAGAGAATTCTGTCAATCACTATCTTATCTGGAAGATTAACTCCCACTTGATTCAAGCGATTGTTGTACTCACACAATCTGGGCACATGCTCACTAGTTGAGCGATTCTCCTCCATCTTTTAGCTATAGAACTTGTTGGAGACTACATATCTCTCAACTCGGGTATTTGCTTGAAATATTAGCTTCAACTCCTGGAACATCTCATATGGTCCATGACGTTCAAAACGTCTTTGAAGTCCCGATTCTAAGCCGTTAAGCATGGTGCACTTAAACTATCAAGTAGTCATCATATTGAGCTAGCCAAACGTTCATAACGTCTGCATCTGCTCCTGCAATAGGTCCGTGACCTAGCGGTGCATCAAGGACATAATTCTTCTGTGCAGCAATGAGGATAAACCTCAGATCACGGATCCAATCCGCATCTTTGCTACTAACATCTTTCAACACAATTTTCTCTAGGAACATATCAAAATAAACACAGGGAAGCAACAACGCGAGCTATTGATCTACAACATGATGTGCAAAATACTACCAGGACTAAGTTCATGATAAATTTAAGTTCAATTTAATCATATTACTTAAGAACTCCCACTTAGATAGACATCCCTCTAATCCTCTAAGTGATCACGTGATCCAAATCAACTAATCCATGTCCGATCATCACGTGAGATGGAGTAGTTTCATTGGTGAACATCACTATGTTGATCATATCTACCATATGATTCACGCTCGACCTTTCGGTCTCCGTGTTCCGAGGCCATATCTGTATATGCTTGGCTCGTCAAGTATAACCCGAGTATTCCGTGTGTGCAACTGTTTTGCACCCGTTGTATTTGAACGTAGAACCTATCACACCCGATCATCACGTGGTGTCTCAGCACGAAGAACTTTCGCAACGGTGCATACTCAGGGAGAACACTTCTTGATAATTTAGTGAGAGATCATCTTATAATGCTACCGTCAATCAAAGCAAGATAAGATGCATAAAAAGATAAACATCACATGCAATCAATATAAGTGATATGATATGGCCATCATCATCTTGTGCCTGTGATCTCCATCTCCGAAGCACCGTCATGATCACCATCGTCACCGACGTGACACCTTGATCTCCATCGTAGCATCGTTGTCGTCTCGCCAATCTTATGCTTCCACGACTATCACTACCGTTTAGTAATAAAGTAAAGCATTACATCGCGATTGCATTGCATACAATAAAGCGACAACCATATGGCTCCTGCCAGTTGCCGATAACTCGGTTACAAAACATGATCATCTCATACAATAGAATTCAGCATCATGCCTTGACCATATCACATCACAACATGCCCTGCAAAAACAAGTTAGACGTCCTCTACTTTGTTGTTGCATGTTTTACGTGGCTGCTATGGGCTTAAGCAAGAACCAATCTCACCTACGCATCAAAACCACAACGATAGTTTGTCAAATAGACTCCGTTTTAACCTTCGCAAGGACCGGGCGTAGCCACACTTGGTTCAACTAAAGTTGGAGAGACAGTCGCCCGCAAGCCACCTGTGTGCAAAGCACGTCGGGAGAACCGGTCTCGCGTAAGCGTACGCGTAATGTTGGTCCGGGTCGTCTCGTCCAACAATACCGCCGAACCAAAGTATGACATGCTGGTAGGCAGTATGACTTGTATCGTCCACAACTCACTTGTGTTCTACTCGTGCAAATAACATCAACATAAATAACCTAGGCTCGGATGCCACTGTTGGGGAACGTAGTAATTTCAAAAATTTTCCTACGCACACGCAAGATCATGTGATGCATAGCAACGAGAGGGGAGAGTATGATCTACATACCATTGTAGATCAACAACGGAAGCGTTGACACAACGTAGAGGAAGTAGTTGTACGTCTTCCCGATCCGACCGATCCAAGCACCGTTACTCCGGCACCTCCGAGTTCTTAGCACACGTACAGCTCGATGATGATCCCCGGGCTCCGATCCAGCAAAGCTTCGGGGATGAGTTCCGTCAGCACGACGGCGTGGTGACGATCTTGATGTTCTACCGTCGCAGGGCTTCGCCTAAGCACTGCAACAATATGACCGAGGTGGAATATGGTGGAGGGGGGCACCACACACGGCTAAGGAACGATCACGAGGATCAACTTGTGTGTCTAGAGGTGCCCCTGCCTCCGTATATAAAGGAGCCAAGGGGGAGGGCTGGCCGGCCAAGGAGGGGAGGCGCAGGAGAGTCCTACTCCCTCTGGGAGTAGGATTCCTCCCCCCAATCCTAGTCCAACTAGGATTCCTCGGAGGGGAAGGGAGAGAGGGGGCCGGCCACCTTCTCCTAGTCCTAATAGGACTAGGGGAGGGGAAAGTGGTGCAGCCACCTTTGGCTGCCCCTTTCTCCTTTCCACTAAGGCCCATGAAGGCCCATATGGCTCCCGGGGGGTTCCGGTAACCCTCCCGGTACTCCGGCAAAATCCCGATTTCACCCGGAACACTTCCGATGTCCAAACATAGGCTTCCAATATATCAATCTTTACGTCTCGACCATTTCGAGACTCCTCGTCATGTCCGTGATCACATCCGGGACTCCGAACAACCTTCGGTACATCAAAACTCATAAACTCATAATATAACTGTCATCGAAACCTTAAGCGTGCGGACCCTATGGTTCGAGAACGATGTAGACATGACCGAGACACGTCTCCGTTCAATAACCAATAGCGGGACCTGGATGCCCATATTGGCTCCTACATATTCTACGAAGATCTTTATCAGTCAGACCGCATAACAACATACGTTGTTCCCTTTGTCATCGGTATGTTACTTGCCCGAGATTCGATCGTCGGTATCCAATACCTAGTTCAATCTCGTTACTGGCAAGTCTCTTTACTCGTTCCGTAATTCATCATCTCACAACTAACATATTAGTTGCAGTGCTTGCAAGGCTTATGTGATGTGCATTACCGAGAGGGCCCAGAGATACCTCTCCGACAATCGGAGTGACAAATCCTAATGTCGAAATACGCCAACCCAACATCTACCTTTGGAGACACCTGTAGTACTCCTTTATAATCACCCAGTTACGTTGTGACGTTTGGTAGCACCCAAAGTGTTCCTCTGGCAAACGGGAGTTGCATAATCTCATAGTCATAGGAACATGTATAAGTCATGAAGAAAGCAATAGCAACATACTAAACGATCGGGTGCTAAGCTAATGGAATGGGTCATGTCAATCAGATCATTCAACTAATGATGTGATCTCGTTAATCAAATCACAACTCATTGGTCATGGTTAGGAAACATAACCATCTTTGATTAACGAGCTAGTCAAGTAGAGGCATACTAGTGACACTCTGTTTGTCTATGTATTCACACATGTATTATGTTTCCGGTTAATACAATTATAGCATGAATAATAAACATTTATCATGAAATAAGGAAATAAATAATAACTTTATTATTGCCTCTAGGGCATATTTCCTTCACATCTGCCTCCCTCTCCGCTACTAACGCAGCACTAACCACTTGATTGGCTGCTGCTATATACAGCAGCAACTTCTCTTGTGGTTTAGGTGTGACAAGTATTGGAGGAGAGGACAGGTATCTCTTCAAGTCTTGCAGCGCAGCCTCCGCTTCCGGAGTCCATTTCATTGGACCTGCCTTTTTCAATAATTTGAAAAATGGCAGGGCGCGCTCAGGAGACCTAGAGATAAACCTGCTGAGAGCAGCCACGCAACCGGCAAGTCTTTGTACATCCTTGATGCGCTTTGGTGCTTCAATCTGCTCAATGGCCTTGATCTTGTCGGGATTGGCTTCAATTCCCCGTTGAGACACGAAGAACCCGAGAAGCTTGCCGGAGGGGACTCCAAACATGCACTTCTCGGGATTGAGCTTGAGGCTGATCTTGCGCAGATTTGCAAAGGTTTCGTCTAAATCTTGGATCAGAGTTGCCTTGTCCTTGCTCTTGACCACTATATCATCCATGTAGGCTTCCACATTCCTGTGTATTTGTGGCTCAAGGGCGACATGGACTACTCTTGCAAATGTTGAGCCAACATTTTTTAATCCGAAAGGCATCCGTATGAAACAGTACGTGCCACATGGAGTAATGAATGCGGTCTTCTCCTCATCCTCTTCTGCCATGAAGATCTGATGGTATCCTGAGTATGCGTCAAGAAATGAAAGCAAATCACATCCGGCTGTGGAGTCAACAATCTGATCAGTGCACGGCAAAGGAAATGGGTCTTTGGGACAAGCTTTGCTAACATCGGTAAAATCGATACAAAGTCTCCATTTCCCGTTTGCCTTGCGCACGACTACAGGATTGGCCAACCACGTAGGATTGAGCACTCCTCTGACAAGGCCTGCTGCTTCCAATTTCTTGATCTCTTCTGCAATGAATTCTTGGCGCTCTACTGCTTGCTTCCTGACCTTCTGCTTGACGGGCCGCGCATGAGGACAAACGACAAGGTGGTGCTCAATTACTTTCCTGGGAACACCGGGGATGTCAGACGGTTGCCACGCAAACACATTGACATTCGCCCGCAGGAAAGCAATGAGCGCGCTTTCCTATTTAGGGTCGAGAGTGGCACTGATGGTGAAGGTACCACCAGTGCCGTCCTCCTTGGCGGACACCTTCTTCGTCTCTGGCGGAGCTGCCATTGTCTTCTTACACTTGCCGGTGGAGCTCGATGGTGCGTCCTCGACGGCAGCGCAGCACTCCGAAGAGGTGCGCTTGCCAGAGTGGGCATCAGAACTCTTGCCGGACTTGGTCTTCTTCTTCCCCCGGGGAGCTTCAGCGGCAAGTGACTTGCGATCTGTTGCGGCTGCGGCTTCCCGATAGATCTTGTCGGCGCAGATAAGAGCATCCTTCTTGTCGCCGGGGACAGAGATGACGCTTATCGGGCCTGGCATCTTCAGCATGTTGTATGCGTAGTGAGAGGCTGCCATGAACTTGGCGAGTGCTGGACGGCCAAGTATCCCATTGTAAGGCAATGGAATATCGGCGACGTCAAAAGTGACCCTCTCAGTCCTAAAGTTGAGCTCGCTGCCAAATGTTACTGGCAACGTGACCTTCCCCTTCGGCTTGCTCCTTCCCGGGTTAATTCCTTGGAATGTGCCGGTCTCTTCAAGCTCGCTGTTAGGGATCTGGAGTTTCTGGAGTACAGTGGAGGAGATCAGGTTCAAGCCGGCCCCGCCGTCAACTAACATCTTAGTGACCTTGAGGTTGCGGATAGTTGGTGAAACCAACATCGGCAAGCACCCGACCGCAGTTGTGCGGTCAGGGTGGTCCTCAATATCAAAGATGATAGGCGTGCTGGACCATTTCAGAAGCTTGCATGACTCGACAGGTGGTTCTGCTGCATTGACTTCCCGCACCCACTGCTTGAGTTGACGGTGCGAAGTATGCAGAGAACCACCGCCATCAACGCACAAGACATCTGTGGCTTTCTGGAACTCCTGCTCACTGGTCTCAACATCATCCATGTCTTCGTCGTCGTCGTCTTCATCTTTGTCGCGGCCGCGGGGAGGTCTGTCTCCTTGCCGCTGCTTGGCCTTGCCGCGGCGTCCTCCCCGGCCAGCGCGCTTCTTGCCAGATTCTCCAGCGCCTCCTTGGGCCCTCTCCTTGACGCGTCGTTGTATTCAGCCTTTTGCTGCTGGACAAGCTGCTCGACCTTCTTGCAGCTCTGGAGGTCATGGCCCTTGGTGCGGTGAATCTTGCAGTACTGCTTGTCGGTGCCGTCCTGCTTGTCGGCGACCACCACAGCCTGGCAGTTGGTGCATGCGGCAATCTCCTTGCCGGAGCTACCAACTTTGGCTTTCTTGGCGCCACCTTCGTTGCCGGACTGCTCAACGACTAGCACATCTTTGCCTTTCTTCTTTCTGTTCCGCCGCCGGTTCTTCTTTGCCGGGGCAGCATCCTCACTGTCATATCCTCCTGCTCCTGTATTTTCTCCGGGGAGTTTCCTCCCTTCTTCAGCACGTGCACACTTGTCGGCTAGGGCATACAGCTCACTGACGTCTCTGATCTTGCACATCGCCATCTCCTCCTGCATCCTGCGGTTACGCACGTTCTGATGGAACGCGCTGATGACCGCGGCAGGGTGGACATCTGGGATGTTGTGCTGCACACGGCTGAATCTCTGAATATACTTGCGCAGGGGCTCTTCTTCCTTCTGGGCGAGTAGATGAAGGTCACTCTCTTGGCCATGAGGTTTGTGGCTGCCTGTAAAGGCGCCGACAAACTGATGGCACAGGTCTGCCCAGGAGGATATGGAGTTGTCCGGCAAGTGCATGAGCCAGGACCTGACGTTGGGCTTGAGCACCAGCGGGAAGTAGTTGGCAAGGATCTTGTCGTCCCGCCCCCGGCAGCATGCACCGCGATGGTGTAGATGCTGAGGAACTCCGACGGATGCGACTTGCCGTCGTACTTCTCTGGTACGTCTGGCTTGAAATTCTTCATGCTGGGCCACTGGACTTGCCGCAGCTCACGAGTGAACGCAGGGCAACCTACCGCGTACGGCAAGTCACCTGGTTCCCCTGGCGCATGCATGTCGACAGAGGGCCCAGCGCGCTGGTCTGATTGACGTCGCGCTTCTCTTCGGCGCTTGATGCGAGTACGAGCGTCTTCTTGCTGTCGTTCGTGAAGAACTTGGCGCTGATCACGACGAGCTCGTGGATCTGATGACGCGGTGGAGTCGCTGTCGAGGTGGATCCCGCGAGTCGGCGATCTTGGCCTTCGGGGCGGAGAGTGCACAGTGGTTGCACCCCCACCGGTCTTGTCGCCACCGGCTCTTGCCTGGCTGACTTGCCGCGGTTGCGACGTGCTCGGCTGCCGCTGAGTGTCGCCGTTGGCGAAGCCGATGAGATTCTGAATGGTGGCCCTCCAGTCGTCGATCTTGTCTGCTGTTGGAGGGTAGTCTAGGAGCAGTTGAGCTCGCACCAAAGCTTCTACTGCAGTGGCGGGTGGTGGCGGCGAACGGTGCAAGGAGCGGCATATGCTCGGACTTCTAACTATGTTAGAAGGAGCAGTATCCTGTCCAGGCGACCGTGCCTCGCTCGTGCCAGCATGTTCGCGTGCATGCTGGTCTTGAGCACTCCGAGATCCACCAGCTCGATCTTGGTCCAGCAAACGCATGGTACCGTGAGTACCATGACACTGCCGGTCCCGCGCCTCCTGAGATGGGCGCGGTGCATGTACGGACGCCGAGGCCTTGGAGTGCGCCCGGTTGTTGTGGGAGCCGGCTACGCCGCCGATGGGCAGCGCAACCTTGTCCTTGGACCTGGCAGCACCGTGAGCTCCCTCGTCGACGCCCGTTCTTCCGCCGGCGTCCGCCCCATCAGCCGTTTGCTCCGGTGGTAGCGGGGCGGACGGAGCAGCCGCCTCCGAAGCCTTCTTCTTCGGCGGCATGTCGATGAAGACGATGAAGATCTATCTCGTGTGTACGCCGGATCTGGTTCACACAACCTCGACGCCCCCTACCTGGCACGCCAAAGATGTCGGGGGACTGATCCACGAACACCTATGGGACCGGCAGACCGAGTCCCTTTCGGTTCGGCGGGGGCGGAGGTCGTGCAAAGAGTGGATCGAGGCGAAACACATGAGCAGTTACCCAGGTTCGGGCCGCACGGATGCGTAAAACCCTACTCCTGCTTTGTGGTTTGTATTGAGTTCTTGCTCGGGAGCGCTGAGTGCTACAGTACACACCAGCAGCTAACGAGACCGAGCGTGAGTGTTCGAACCCCCCCCTACGTTGCGCATGGGCCTCCTTTTATATGCTCAAGGGGTCACCGACAGGTGGCAACGGAGACAAAGGGTAAAAAATGGAAAGGGTGATGCGGTAGGTACAGCTACCTGCTACAGTGTATCATACCTAACCCTGACGACAAGGGACAAGGGCCTTAAATGCCCGTCTGCGTCGCCTAAACAGTGTAAAAGGGACCGTCAGGGACGCCACCGCTCGCCACGATGGCAATCTTGTCAGCGCCGCTTGCCACCGCGCACCGCTGGCTGCACAGCCTCCCACCACGCACGCCTGGAAGGGTCCCAGAGCGACACGTTGGTGGATGTGCTGGAGCGCGGGCACGGAGTGGTGGCTTGCCGCGGCAAGCGCCTTGCCGCGGTCGTTGTCTTGTCGCGTCCGGGAGGTTGTCGCTCACCGGGTCTTGCCGGGACGCGGGGCGCGTCGCATCAAGTTCCTTGAGATGCCTTGGTTGGCCTTCCCGGCAAGCTCCTCTTGCCGGGGTCTTGTGTCTTTGAATGGCTCCAGGGGAACCACGGAGGACCTTGGCGGTCACCCGGCAAGCCTTGCCGCGGGATGCTGCAACTGCCCGTGCACAAGTTCGGGATACTAGGGTACCCCTACTCTAGTACACCGACACTTAGTGACATGTCCATTTTGCATCATGTTTTACTACTATTATATATAATGTTTTTGGTCATTATTCCACCTTATGATGCAATTCTAATGCCTTCTCTCTCTCTCTCTCTCTCTCTCTCTCTCTCTCTCTTTCTCTCTCTTAATTTGCAAGATATATTTATATGGAGAGGGAAATTACCGCCAGCTGGAATTCTGGATCTATAAAGCTACAACAGAGATACCTATTCTACGGAGCTACAAATGACCTAAAACTTCATGAGGAATTTTTATTGAATATATAAAAATACTGGAGCAAAGTAATACCAGAGGGGGCCCACCAGTTTCCCACAATGTGGGGCCCACATCAGCCCTCCGGTGCCCATTGTGACAGCCTGGATTTTGCCCTCTTTCATTTGTTTGAGTTTTCATTTGAATTTTTTTGAAACTTGGAGTTTTTGAATCCTTTCATTTGGACTTAAACACTTGGGCATCCTTGGCTTTCACCCAAGTGTTCATTTCTCTCCCAAACCATCATTTCACTTCTGATCCACCTCAAAATAACCTTTGGAATATTTTTCTTAAATGAAAAATATTCAATTTCTCTCTAAAACCCTAAGCCAAACCTGTTTGCTCCAAAGCAACCCTAATTTTTATGGCTCAGAAAATTCTGAGATAATTCACAAATATTCTAGAGACCCTAGGGCACCTCCCTGAGCAAAAATATTTCATCACTTTTTGGGATATTTTTTCTATAGAAAATCTTTTCTGTTCTGGACAAAAATGGTGGTTTCTACAGCACCTACCATTTTACTTGCTCCATTTGACCCGATCTTTCTTGTGCTTATTTACCTTAGTAATTCTAAGCTAGCCTCCAAAGCACAGCTTCAAACTCCCAGCCATTTGACCACAGTAACACCTCAAAGTTACTGTCCAGAAACTTACCAGACTTGTAAAACTTTCTCTACTGCACCTGGATCCAAACCCAACCATGGTAAACTTCAAAACCACCACGAACAACATGCCAGACATGGTTTTTGGACGAAGGCCGGCCTGTGGAGGGAGTTCACGCAGTGACCACGCGTGTCCACAATGCCAGGCATTCGCGTCGACGCGCTCTGGGAGCTGCCGAGCACTCTGTTCGCGCGTGCTCGCTTCCCCCGCCTGCCAAACCTAGCCAAAGCTCGCCACCATCATCGTCTCGACACCATTAACTCCACCCTGGCACTCGCCGACGCCGGAGCTCGCCGCAGCGAGCACGGGCAAGGTCCGACCAGCCCAACAGTGTGTGCGCACTGTGCTCATCGTTACCCCCTCGACCCTGTGCTCGTCTCTGCTCGCCCGCAGTGGCCGCATGACCTCCCTCGCCTTCTCCCCCTCTCACTGACGCCGCTCGTCGCCGGGCGCCGTGGACAGGTGTCCACCACAGAGCCCGAAGCACCCTCGCCGCTCGCCTATATATAGAGCCCCTCCCCACCCTCTCCGAGCATCCTCCAGCACTCACACACACTCCACGGTAGAGTAGGAAGCCGTAGCCCGGCCGGGCAGGCCTCGGGCCACCGTCCCCGAGTTCGAGCTCGCCGGCGATCCCCTCTGGTCGCCGCGGCAGCTCCAGCCCCTCCCAGGCCTGGGCGACCTCTCCAGGGCCTCCGCCTCTCTCCGGTGAGGCCGTCTCGCCCGCTTGGAGCCCCTGGAACGGCCTCTGCTCGCCGTCTTCCCCAACTCCGACGACCTTCCCGTTCTGCCTCCGCCCACGAGCAAGAATCCGACGCCGCCCGACCACCCCTAGCTACGCTACGGGTATGGGCAGGTGCGCCTCGACCTCCTCTTGCCATCCCTCCCTCTCGTTTTGGCAAAAGAGCCCTCGTCGCCGACAAGAGCTCCGGCGAAGCCGCGGTCGTCTCTGTTTCTCTCTCCCTCTTCCCCCACTTGACTAGCGGGGCCCGCTATTCAGTCTCTTTGTACACGCGCGAAGCGTTATGAGTGGTGGCGCCCCTGGGCTTTTACGCCTTCGACGTCACCCCCAGTCTTTTTATTTTTATTCAAATTCATTTGAATTTACAGAACACTTCATACAGTTATAACTTTTAACCATAAGTCCAAATGAATTGATTCTTTTTGCATTGTGTTCTTTGAAAGAAAATCTGACAGCTCACCAAAGATGAGATTTTTCTGAGCTGTTTAGAATTTCTGGTGAATTTCATAAGTGTTCTTGATATTTTCCTCATGTGTTTAAAATTATTTTCAGAAGGTGAGGCTTTTCTTGAGGATCACCAGGAGGCTTGTGAACCTCACCTGCACTAAGGCAAGCCACAACAACATTTTTATGATGCCATTTCAATATTTGTGATTTTCTTACTTGGATGAAATAATTAATCCATGCATTTAAATAATTATTGAGTTATTTGTATTCTGTTAAATGTTGAATAGTTATGCTTGATTTACAGAATAGTTGAAACTAGTTTAGTGGATAAAGCAAGTTAAGATTTATTTGAGGTGATATTAGAAATAATTTTGTTATGCATGATAGTTATCTTAACTATATTTTTGCCTTCCTAAAATTGATAAGAATTTGTTAGAAAATATTCTATTAAATATTCTGTTAAATCATATTACTTGTTTTACAGAAAGTTTGAACTTAATTTAGTGATAAAGAAAGTAAGAATTGTTGATAGTGAAATCTTTTGTTATGCATATGAAAAAGTTATCGGAATTGCTTTCTTGCGTAAGAAATCAATGAAACTTGTTGCAAAATATTTTGATTAAGTTGTGAGTCATCTGTAGAGTAACGTGCGTTACTGACGGTTATGCTTGGTGCATATATGACACCGGTTATTTTTATGATACATGTGTTATTTTGCATTTCATGGCATGCTATGACACCGGTCATTGTTAGTTTAAAGTTGAAACTGAAAATAACTCAACTTGAATACACCGTTGACTGGGTCATGGTGCCGCTGAATCGAGTCTTTCCAGTGCAACCACATTTGCCTTTATGGGGGGCCTTGATTCGGTCCATTGACACGGCCTCTGGTCGGTGCCTCCATCTAGGGAAGGTTATGTCGTGTTTGCCCTGGCCCGGCAAGCAGACTTAACCTTGTGTGCTCGTTAATAAGATTATGGTACCGATTTCCCCTAGTGGGAGTTTCTCCGAGTGGGAGTTTCCCCGAGTGGGAGTTTGACCACGACGGTGGTTAGAGTGTCTTTGGTAGACACGGGGCCACCCAGGACCAGCCCGTTGTGGATTTGGGTCGGAGTAGCCGGGAGAGTGCTGTAGCAATGGAGGGGTTTCATTGGAATGCCATTGGTCCACCCGAATGGGAGTGCGAGGCCATGGGTTCCGTGGTGTGGGTCCAGTGTGCTACCTCTGCAGAGTATATAATCTATTGATAGCCGTGTCCACGGTTAAGGACACCTTGTAGTAGGTCCCACCATGAGTCAACGAATGATAAAAATTGCACACTAAGCTGTAAAATTTGCATTGTCAAGGATGGCAGAAAGGCCATCGTGGAATTTGGGACCAGATATTGGTCGTGGTTGTGATCGCCGTAAGGATCACACATCATTTTGTTGAAGACCACATTGGTGGTGTGTTTTACCATGTTGGTGGTGTATCTTACCATGTTGGTGGTGTGTTTTACCGCATTGGTGGTGTTTGTGATCAGAGGATGATCACGGTTGGTAAGTTGTCCTGAGGGACGTTCGAGCATGAAGTGTTGCATCATTAATAATTGGCTAAATATCATGATATTGTTTGTCATTATGATTATGCTTGTTGTGAGCTTGCAAGTACATTCAATGTACTGACTTGGCGTGTCATGCCAGATTTCAGGAAAGTCTCATTGGAAAGGAGCGCTGTTCGAGTCTAGATCGTGTCCACATCGGTGTCCCTGTGATATGGAGCTTCCGCTACGACGTTATTCCGCTGCCACATAGTTGTTCGGATCGAGGCCCCTTTATGTTCACTAAATAATGTACATATTGTTCAGCCACACCGAGTGTGCCGCTTGGCCTCGACCGCTATTGTAATTTGAACTCTGTTCTGCTAGTATCAATAAAGCGGTTGTTTTCTGTACCAATTTGTTGTTTGTTGCCAGAAGACATGGTCTCTGGGCCGGCAATGCAGGGTAAACTGGTCGCTCTGAGCCGGGGTGCCACAACGATTGGTATCAGAGCCGCGCTGACTGTAGGCCACGCTAGACTACGACGTGTTAACTGGACGCTAGGTGCGAGAAAAATTGAGTGCCGGTAGCAGTTATAGCTGGTTGTTGCATTCTAGTCATTTGATTATTATTGTTATTCTAACCCGCTAACGGTTGTGAGTGTAGATGGCTCCGGTGCCGTATCCGTGCCAGTTGCAGCTGATGCCGTACACGTCACCGCACCTTCTCCGCAACGTGTGGCGTCGCCTGTACCCTCACGGAGACGAACCAGTCTACCGTGTGTACCGGGAGCGTCTAGCAGACTCAGTGTATGAGTATCACGCAGTGGTTACTCTGCGCACCAGTTCCGATTCCGGCTCTTACACTCGCACTTCTCGGAGCGTTTACGCCTCCACCGCTTGTCAGGCTGTCCAGTTTGCCGCATTTGAGATCCTTGTCGAGCTTCGTTATACCGAGGTTCAAATGCAGCACCACCCAGGTTTCTATTACTACCCATCTCTGCACGACAACGGCCGTGTCCGTTTTCCCCTTATTGACCCGGAGTCTGATAGTGTTGCTACCCATCTTGCTTGTTATATCACTGCTAGCTATCTGATGATCCATGAGCTGGCTCGAGAGCTGACTCATGCCCGTACTGCTTTAGCCGCTACCTTGGTCACTACTAGATCCACCACTACTCCGTCCTCACTGGGATTTACCCCGTATGTACCAGTTAGTTCTAGCTCTCCTCTTTCACCGGTTACTCCCCCGAGTAGCACAGGCGTCTCCGCCATGAACCATCTCAGTGCTCCTGCCGAGTGGGTCTCACTTCTTGCTACCCCTGCAGCCCCGATGCTTCATCCTACCCCTGCCCCTGAGGGAGAGCCCTCGAGGCAGCGTCGTCGCGTTACCTTTAACCCGGAGGTTTTCGTTAACCACGTCAGTTCGGGATCTGAGACCGCTTTAGGGGAAGACACCGCAACACTAGCAGAGCAGTAGTATCTTTGAGTATTCGCAGTCATCTAGATGGTGTACGGATGTAGTTGTATGAGTCATGATGCTTCATGTATGAGAGTAGTGGAACCAGCCTTGTAGTTTAATTGTCATGTACGAGTCTATGTATAATTATGTTGGGACTTTAATTGCCGTATTTTCTTCGCTCTTTTTGGTCTTTTTCGAGAGTTGTTGCTGGCTTTTCCCCCAATTTTATTCTTGGATGTCTCTCATCTCGATTGCGTTGCCTTGGGAAAAATACTCAATAGGATGACGCGGGGAGGCAGCAGTAGCAACATTCGCGCGAGAACTCCTGTTCGTCGTTCCACATGACAGGCAGGATGTTCTCCCGAGCCGAACGTTCAGCCATCACCTCCACCGTCTGATCCTCTATCCACCGAGCAAGTTCTGCGTATGTTTGAAGAGAAAAGGAACAATGATCTGATTGAAATATTGAGAAGTGTGCAAGCTATGGTTGGACAGAATGGAAATCAGAATGGTCACCACTCAAAGCTGTCAGATTTTCAGAGGACCAATCCACCCAGTTTCAGTCAGGTTGTTGACTCATTGGATGCAGACGATTGGTTGCGGACCATGGAGAAAAACCTTGAGATCGCCCGTACTGAAGGAAATGATAAAGTCCCATTTGCAACCCATTACCTTGAGGGCGCAGCTGCCATATGGTGGGAAAATATAAAAGCCATGTGGCCGATTGATGAGGAAGTCACCTGGGAACAATTCAAGGATAAGTTCCGCAAGTATCACATCCCTACTGGAGTTATGA
Source organism: Triticum dicoccoides (assembly GCF_002162155.2). Lineage (NCBI taxonomy): Eukaryota > Viridiplantae > Streptophyta > Magnoliopsida > Poales > Poaceae > Triticum > Triticum dicoccoides. The sequence continues at coordinate 58,182,307 of NC_041380.1, read as the reverse complement.
AGGCCAAACAACGTGAATTTCTCGCGCTCGTCCAAGGAAATCAATCTGTGGCTGAGTATCTGCAAAAATTCAATCATTTGTCCCGTTACTCTCTGTATGACGTGGCCACTGAAGAAAGGAAGATTGACGGATTTCTTGGAGGTTTAAATCCACAACTTCGGTGTGCTCTCAGTATGTTTGATTTCACCGATTTCCAAACTCTGGTGGACAAAGCGTTCATTGCTGAACGGGAGCACAAGCTTATATTGGATAATAGGTCTTCTAACAACGACAACAAGCACAAGTTTGAGCCAAAGAAGGATGGACAACCTGTGCAAAAAGCTCGTACCTGGCAGCCGACTCAGGTGGAATACAGGCCAAATTGGCAGCAGAATGTTAATAGGACCACCACTCAAGTCAAGAATATTGTAACCAGTCCAACACATGAGGAGCACCAGCACAATAATACTTGTTTCATTTGCGGGCAGGCCGGACATTATGCCAAATAGTGCCCCAAGAACAACAAGGTGAATGCCTTGAGCAGGCCACAAGTCAACTTTATGGAGTCAGGGCCAACTGGGCACGTAAATCATATCTCCGCCGATGAAGCCCAAGAGAAGCCAGAAGTCGTCATTGGTATGTTTTCTGTTAATGACATACCTGCAGTAATTTTATTTGACTCTAGGGCTTCCCATTCTTTTATTTCTCGGAGTTTTGCCCCCCAAAACAATTTTCCTTGTACCATTTTGGGCAAAAATATGCTGGTACAAACCGCGGGATCTATAATCAAGAGCAATCTAGTCTGCCGTGATCTGGAGATCAATATCAACGGGGTCCACTTTCCAACATCTTTGATAATCATTGAGTCTGAACAGTTGGATATTATATTGGGGATGAATTGGCTGACCAAATACCAAGTTTGTATAAACTGCGCAACCCAAGAAGTCAGTTTGACCAGTCTGAATGGGCAGCTCATCAAATTCTATGCTCGCAAGCATGTGCCCAAGCCAGAACTAGTTTGCACCACTGTGGTTGAGTTGGGATTTATTCCTGTGGTCAGTGAGTACCCTGATGTGTTTCCAGAAGAACTGCCTGGCATGCCACCAGACCGGGAACTGGAGTTTGCCATAGATCTTGTGCCCGGAACCGCACCAATATACAAGAAGTATTACCGGATGCCCTCATCAGAATTAGTGAAACTAAAGAAACAACTTGACGAATTACTCCAGAAGGGTTATATTCGTCCCAGCTCTTCACCGTGGGGGTCACCTGCAATTTTCGTGGGAAAAAAGGATGGCAGTCTCCGTATGTACATAGATTACCGTCAGCTGAATGAGGTCACCATCAAAAATAAATACCCACTGCCAAGGATTGATGATCTGTTTGATCAGCTCAGTGGGGCTGAAGTATTCTCAAAAATCGATTTACATACCGGATATCATCAGCTCAAGATTAAGAAGGAAGATATTCCTAAGACCGCATTCACTACACGATACAGTCTTTACGAATACACTGTGATGTCCTTTGGTCTCACCAATGCCCCTGCCTTCTTCATGCATATGATGAACAAAGTGTTCATGGACTTCCTCGACAAATTCATGGTAGTCTTTATCGATGATATCCTCATTTACTCCAAGAGTGAAGAAGAGCATAAGGATCACCTCCGAGCAGTGCTACAACGGCTCCGCAACCATCAGTTATATGCCAAATTCAGTAAGTGCGAATTGTGGCTCAAGCAAGTCGGGTTTCTCGGACATGTACTATCCGCCGAAGGTATAGCCGTGGATCCGAGCAAAGTAAAGGATGTGCTCGATTGGGTACCACCCACGACTGTAACACAGATCCGGAGTTTTCTCGGATTAGCTGGATACTATCGTCGTTTCATTGAAGGGTTTTCCAAAATTGCTAAACCGATGACGGAACTGCTCAAAAAGGATACAAAGTTTGAGTGGACAGAGGACTGTGAGAAGAGTTGTAATGAGCTAAAGACGTGTCTGACGACCGCACCGGTATTGACTCTTCTAGACATTTATCGCAGCTTTGATGTATACTTCGATGCCTCCAGACAAGGTATTGGTTGCGTATTGATGCAAGGCAGCAAGGTAGTAGAGTATGCCTCACGACAACTACGACCACACGAGGGAAATTATCCTACTCATGATTTGGAATTGGCTGTAGTGGTTCATGCATTAAAAATTTGGAGACACTATCTCATTGGAAAAAGGTGCCAAATTTTTACTAATCACAAAAGCCTCAAATACATCTTCACTCAGCCAGATTTAAATCTCTGTCAGCGAAGATGGTTAGAATTGGTCAAGGATTATGACCTTGGAATAAATTACCATCCAGGCAAGGCCAACGTCGTTGCCGATGCGCTCAGTCGAAAGCCCGTCAGCTTAAATGTCATGTTAAAATCATTGCCTACCAAACTTCAGGAGGAGATCGCTCGGCTCAACTTGGTCATCATGGATTCTGGCCTCACTAATATTTTGGAAGTTACCCCCACACTCGAGAGGGATATCCGCAAGGCCCATCCCCATATTTCTTCAAGGACAACTTTGGTACCCTCTGATTCCATGGACGAATTTGCGTACCAGATCAACCAGACTTGAAGAAGAAAATCTTGTCAGAAGCACACGAATCCTCGTATTCCATTCATCCGGGAGGTACGAAAATGTATGAAGACCTTAAATGGATATTCTGGTGGGATGGGATGAAGAAAGACATTGCATATTTTGTAGCCTATTGCGACATATGCAACAAGGTGAAAGTAGATCATCAGAAGCCAGCTGGACTTCTCCAACCATTGCCAGTTTCACAATGGAAATGGGATGATGTTTGCATGGATTTCATCACCGGATTGCCTAGGACTCAGCGAGGCAAAGACGCCATCTGGGTTATAGTGGACACCCTCACCAAGGTTGCTCACTTCATCCCGATCAGCACCAGATACAGAGCAGACGAACTTGCACAACTGTAGGTATCCTGAATCGTCAGTCTGCATGGAGTACCCTGAACCATCACTTCCGACCGAGGATCTTTGGTTACCTCTGCTTTCTGGTCCCGTCTTCATCATGCCTTGGGGACATCACTGAAATATAGTACTGCTTATCACCCTTAGACGGACGGTCAGATAGAGCGAGTAAATCAAATACTCGAAGATATGTTGCGAGCCTGTGTACTAGTCAACGGGGCAAAATGGAAGATTGTTTGCCATACGCCGAGTTCTCATATAACAAAAGCTTCCAGACCAGTCTAAAGATGTCGCCATATGAAGCTCTATATGGTCGTAAGTGCCGCACTCCTCTAAATTGGTCTCAAGCTGGAGATAGCCATATCTTCGGAACCGATCTCATGATGGAAGCTGAGAGACAAGTCCGGGAAATCAGAGACCGATTGCAATTGGCCAAATCCCGTCAGAAGAGTTATTATGACACAAAGCACGGGCAGGTCAGTTTTGAGCCCGGAGAACACGTGTACCTTTGAGTCACTCCTATGAAAGGAGTTAAGCGATTTCAGACTCATGGAAAGCTGGCACCCAGATTCATTGGTCCACTCCCAATTATGTCTCGAGTGGGTACGGTTGCATACCAACTGGGACTACCCCGGGAGTTGTCGGATATACACAATGTGTTCCATGTTTCGCAATTGAGACGATGCATATCCCCGCCTGAGAAAAGGACTGCAATGACTGAGATAGAATTAGCAGAGGATTTAACTTATGAAGAATGACCGTTCAAAATTTTGGATCAAATGGAAAGGGTCACTCGCAACAAAGCCAGAAAATTTTACAAGGTTCAGTGGGAGCATCACACAGAGTCAGAAGCAACTTGGGAGCAGGAAGAATTACTTAAGGGTCAGTATCCAGAGTGGTTTTCCCAAGCAACCGAATCTCGAGGACGAGATTCATTCTAAGTGGGGGAGGTTTGTGACAGCCTGGTTTTTCCCTCTTTCATTTGTTTGAGTTTTCATTTGATTTTTTTTGAAACTTGGAGTTTTTGAATCTTTTTATTTGGACTTAAACACTTGGGCATCCTTGGCTTTCACCCAAGTGTTCATTTCTCTCCCAAACCATCATTTCACTTCTGATCCACCTCAAAATAACCTTTGGAATATTTTTCTTAAATGAAAAATATTCAATTTCTCTCTAAAATCCTAAGCCAAACCTGTTTTCTCCAAAGCAACACTAATTTTTATGGCTCAGAAAATTCTGAGATAATTCACAAATATTCTAGAGACCCTAGGGCACCTCCCTGAGCAAAAGTATTCCATCACTTTTTGGGATATTTTTGCTACATAAAATCTTTTCTGTTCTGGACAGAAATGGTGGTTTCTACATCAACTACCATTTTACTTGCTCCATTTGACTTGATCTTTCTTGTGCTTATTTACCTTAGTAACTCTAAGCTAGCCTCCAAAGCACAGCTTCAAACTCCCAGCCATTTAACCACAGTAACACCTCAAAGTTACTGTCCGGAAACTAACCAGACTTGTAAAACTTTCTCTACTACACCTGGATCCAAACCCAACCGTGGTAAACTTCAAAACCTACACGAACAACATGCCAAGCATGGTTTTTGGATGAAGGCCGGCCTGTGGAGCGAGTTCACGTGGTTACGACGCGTGTCCACGATGCCAGGCATGCGTGTCGACGCGCTCTGGGAGCCGCCGAGCGCTCTGTTCGCGCGTGCTCGCTTCCCCCGCCTGCCAAACCTAGCCAAAGCTCGCCACCATCATATTCTCGACACCATTAACTACACCCTGGCACTCGCCGACGCCGGAGCTCACCGGAGCGAGCACGGGCAAGGTCCGGCCAGCCCAACAGTGCGTGCGCATTGTGCTCGTCGTCACCCCCTCGACCCTGTGCTCATCTCTGCTCGCCCAAAGTGGCCGCGTGACCTCCGTCGCCTTCTCCCCCTCTCACTGACGCCGCTCGTCGCCGGGTGCCGTGGACAGGTGTCCACCGGCAGAGCCCGAAGCACCCTCGCCACTCACCTATATATAGAGCCCCTTCCCACCCTCTCCGAGCATCCTCCAGCACTCACACACACTCCACGATAGAGTAGGAAGCCGTAGCCCGGCCGGGCAGGCCTCGGGCCACCGTCCCCGAGTTCGAGCTCGCCGGCGATCCCCTCTGGTCATCGCGGCAGCTCCAGCCCCTCCTAGGCCTGGGCGTCTCCAGGGCCTCTGCCTCTCTCCGGTGAGGCCGTCTCGCCCGCCTGGAGCCCCTGGAACGGCCTCTGCTTGCCGTCTTCCCCAACTCCGATGACCTCCCCGTTCCGCCTCCGCCCGCGAGCAAGATTCCGATGCCATCCGACCACCCCTAGCTACACTACGGGTACGGGCAGGTGTGCCTCGACCTCCTCTTGCCATCCCTCCCTCTCGTTTTGGCCAAAGAGCCCTTGTCGCCGGCGAGAGCTCCGGCGAAGCTGCGGCCGTCTCTGTTTCTCTCTCCCTCTTCCCCCACCTGACTAGTGGGGCCCGCTAGTCAGTCTCTCTTTACACGTGCGAAGTAGTATGAATGGTGGCGCCCCTGGGCTTTTACGCCTTCGACGTCACCCCCTAGTCTTTTTCTTTTTATTCAAATTCATTTGAATTTACAGAACACTTCAAACAGTTATAACTTTTTAACCATAAGTCCAAATGAATTGATTCTTTTTGCATTGTGTTCTTTGAAAGAAAATCTAAGAGCTCACCAAAGATGAGATTTTTCTGAGCTTTTTAGAATTTCTGGTGAATTTCAGAAGTGTTGATATTTTCCTTGTGTGTTTAAAATTATTTTCAGAAGGTGAGGCTTTTCTTGAGGATCACCAGGAGGCTTATGAACCTCACCTGCACTAAGGCAAGCCACAACAACATTTTTATGATGCCATTTCAATATTTGTGATTTTCTTACTTGGATGAAATAATTAATCCATGCATTTAAATAATTATTGAGTTATTTTTATTCTGTTAAATGTTGAATAGTTGTTATGCTTGATTTACAGAATAGTTGAAACTAGTTTAGTGGATAAAGCAAGTTAAGATTTATTTGAGGTGATATTAGAAATAATTTTGTTATGCATGATAGTTATCTTAACTATATTTTTGCCTTCCTAAAATTGATAAGAATTTGTTAGAAAATATTCTGTTAAATCATATTACTTGTTTTACAGAAAGTTTGAACTTAATTTAGTGATAAAGAAAGTAAGAATTGTTGATAGTGAAATCTTTTGTTATGCATATGAAAAAGTTATCAGAATTGCTTTCTTGTGTAAGAAATCAATGAAACTTGTTGCAAAATATTTTGATTAAGTTGTGAGTCATCTGTAGAGTAACGTGCGTTGTTGACGGTTATGCTTGGTGCATATATGACACCGGTTATTTTTATGATACATGTGTTATTTTGCATTTCATGGCATGCCATGACACCGGTCATTGTTAGTTTAAAGTTGAAACTGAAAATAACTCAACTTGAATACACCATTGACTGGGTCATGGTGCCGCTGAATTGAGTCTTTCCAGTGCAACCACATTTGCCTTTATGCACTACAAAAAAAGAGACATCCGTGACTTTTTGGGCCGAACGAATTTTTTTCTGTCATACATATGACACTTCTATGACGATAATTGTGACAAAACCCGGTATCATCATAGATGTGGTGGGCTCCTACTTCTATGACAAAAAATCATGACAGAAAATGGGCTTTTTGTCCTGGGCGGGCCGGAGACGCAGCTGCATGACATTCTTTGGCCTGTCCATGACGGAAAAAACCGTGGTAGAAGCGAGGGGGAGGAAAATTTCAGGGAGTTCCCGGTTACGGTGGGAGGTCGGGGGCCGAGTGATGCGCGTTTCTCTCGTACACGTACGCGCGTGTGTGCGAGGTGTTGGCTCTAACTGAACCCGAGCGAGGCGTTGGGCTCTAATCGAATCCGAGCGATTGCACTGCAGGCTACGCGTTACTGAACCTGAGCGATCGATCGATGGCTGTTAACTGAACCCGATCGAGCAATTCCTTCGCTACTGCTACTAACTGAAGCCGATTGATGGGATGAACAGTGAGCGTT